>NW_017385990.1:254924-418445 GCF_000237925.1 Schistosoma mansoni | reverse complement strand
CACTATCCATCTTTGCTTATCAAACAATCATCAGTTACAAAAAATCATTAGTTCATATAAACACCACATATTCTTCCTGGAGACTCGTATTTTAACAATAACCATAACAAGAGAGAACAACCGATCCAATTTCAATTAGTAAACACAAACAAGCAGGTGGCTATCAGGAATCAATACCTAAGTGGATAACGTGATAGCGTTTGAAGCGAACGGTACTGGATGAACTGGATCAACTCTGAAATGCAGGTACATCCAGTTGACGAGTTCCAAATAGGACGAAACGTGCGTCAAACTGGATGATATTGCTAACCACTATCCATCTTTGCTTATAAAATAGTAATGATTTCATTTTTCCTCTTAATAAATCTATAACAGTTTGAAACAGGATTGAATGTTAATGATTACCACTGATATGATTGCGTAATAATTAATACCTCCTAATTATTGAGATGAAATAAGTCTCTTATAATGACAGGGAGAGTAAAGTAAGACTGTAGAAAACTATTATAATTTTTCATTAACTATTGATCAAGAAGACACCTTCAAAAATAGTAATAATGGTCAGAAGAAGAAGAAGAAGAAATTATAGACATTTATAAGTTTTTGGTCAATCAGTAGTGTAGCTGTAGATAAATCCTCAAAATCAATAGCTTTGTAAGTATTCAACTTTAGATGCTGACCACATTAGTTTAAGTGAACTTGTTTAACTGAAGGCGTTCGGTCATGCATCCACACCAGATCATAGTTTGGAACGGCGTACTCAACATCTCCTGCGATCACTAGACAGATTAGATTAGTCACTCCTCGATATATTGATAACCCATCAAAATATATTTTCCAACCTCCTCGCTTCTGACTTTTGATTATACTGGGTGGATGCGATTTAATTGTAGAAGGTGTTACTGAAGAAGAGTTGTTAAACTACAATACCTATGGTATCTTCAATAGATTTGGATGAATTGAACTTGTAGTTAATCAAGAATGTAATAGGTTCATATCAATTGCGAAATCAACAGATCAACAGATTTTATTAAGATGTAGATTTCATCAATGGATTGTATATTCGTTTTCTTTATGGTATCTTCCTGCTGGAAAGACATTTTGAACCTGAAATTCACTCTGAATGTTTGTTATACTTTGGTATTTTTAGGTTGAATTGCATTGATTCTACTAGACATCTTTCCATATTAGTGTATCTGTGAGGTAAATATGATGATTCTTCGATATAAACTGTTGATGACCTATGAAGTTATTTGTTTTCATTTGTGATAAGCCAATCAATATACCTGACGGATGTTTCGTATACTGTGTGCTCATGGCAGAGGTGCACACATGTAGTTCTGATCTTTGTAGCTCTTGTAACCTGTACTTCATACATCACTGACACCCAATTCTTGACAATTATTTCATGACCCTACAAACATATTGTGAACAATTGTCCCTTATGTACCACTTTTTACCCGTGTAAATCTAGGAACTGAGGTGGTTAAACTTTGTTATATCCTTTGAAGTAGAGCAATAAACTCCATGATTAAGTTCGGTCCTCTTTAATATTCCTTTGTTGAAACTCTTGATTTTGTCTATGGATTCCGGCTGTTTCTTTACATAAAGAGAAACTTTTGCGAAACCGCATCTGTCGTTTCTTCTCCACGGACCTTCATAAGTGTCCCTTTACATGAATCGCTAAATTTAGAAATTTATTTTCTTTTTAACAAGACGCATCCAATTCCATGTTAGACAACAAAGTTCCTTCCAAAAATGTTGATTAGTTTTAAAAGCTTTTAGATATCAGAATAAACCTTTTGGTAAAATCACATATGTTGATTGCCCCCATATCCCCTAGTACGGCCGAGAGTGGGGAGAGTCAGCTCTCCCTCTCCAAATGCTACTAAAATGTCATGAGTATCCAGTCTTTGACAAAGAAGTCCTACTCACTACTTTCTCGCATTAGGGGTGCTATTTACCAAGTTAGGAAAACGAAAAGCGAATGTCCAACGCTTTAACATGGAGGGTCAACCTAGGGGAGTTGGAAAACCCTGATTCCAAACCAATGGTGCGCATGGCCTGGCTGCAGTATCCTGATGAAACGAATGGCGTATGAATCTATTGTTGATCACTGGCTACCATATAACTGCATCTCCTCACGATGCTCCACTGCCTCGTGGATCAGACCTGTAGGTCGAAGGCTCGGAGTGTGGCCCCCTAAGAAGACCACCTTTTTCGGTCTGAGCACCCCGACAGTATCGCAGTCTATCCACAAATCATGTGGTTTGTGTGTCGGAAAAATGTCGAATAATTATATTATATAATTGTGAATGATGTGATCGGTATTTTAATGATATTAACTTGTTGTGAATAGATTTGATATTATTAGAAAAGTACAGATAAAAACTATTAAGGATATACCACTATTTTTATATTTATGTAATATGCGGGTAAGCTAAAAAACAAACCACAATACCTTAATATACAAACCTTAGAAATAAGTTGATAAAAGGGTCTTAAGAATACTAATTTATTGCAACGCTCATGATAGTTCTCTCTATCTCTCTCGATGTATACGTATCTATAAAATATTCTAAACAGTAGCCAGTTTGACGCGCGTTTCGTCCTTTTTGGGCATCGTCAGCCGCACGTACCTGTATCTCAGAGTTGATGTTCACTTTGAGATTCGAATCCAGTAGCTAAATGGATAACACGAAGGCGTTTAAAGGGTATGGTACTGGGTTCGAGTTCTGGAGTAAACATCAACTGACATGTACATCCAGCTGACGAGTCCCAAATGGGACGAAACTGGATTCCACTGCTAGCCACTATCCATCTTTGCATACAATGCTTGTGAATCAAGACAATATCGAGACAATACGATTAGTATGTACATATGCCAATAAGAGACTAATCACTTGTAGTCCTAAAAATCAATGGGAAGATTCAGGTAAACAACATCAAATGAATTTATCTATAAATTAGTTTTCCAGGATCAGTCACCTAACAAACACATATCGATCATATCTATATTTTCTTGTTTTAGTCAACAATCAGAATAAATTCATTTAGTATTGTTTATTTGAATCTTCCCATCAATTTGTTAGGACTGCAACTGGTCAGTCTCTTAATGGCATATGTGCATACTGTGCGTATTGCCTCGATATAGCCTAAATTCACAAGTATGGTAAGCAAAGATGGATAGTGGATATACGCGATGGCGTTTGAAGCGAAAGGTACTGGGTTCGAGTCCCAGGATGAACATCAACTCTGTGATGCAGGTACATCCAGTTGACGAGTCCCAAATAGGACGAAACGTGCGTCAAACTGGATGATATTGCTAGACACTATCTATCTTTGCTTAAAAATCAGAATAGTTGTACATAACTACAACTATATGTACCAGCTAATGTGCTACTGTATAATTCACCATATCAAGGGTTCATGAAGAACTTTGTCTCAAATAACCGAGATATTCACAAGCATCTTGCTACGGTATATGCTGTAGAAGAAAACTAAAAATGTGAATACTGTCCATTTCATTGCATAAACAAATAAACAGAAGTAGATTATATTAACAATGGAAATGCCATTGAATTAATGTTTTACAGGAAAGTTTTAACCTTAATTATTCATGAAGTTTACTATTTTGGTATCGAGGATTTGAGGAGATTGCAGTATTTTCACATGTTAAATCATGAACTGATCTTAGCTAGATCACCATTGGTGGCCATTTTGTCATAGTATGAGACCCCTCAGCGACCGGCATCCACGACCGTACGACGGAGAATCGAACATAAGACCTTATGTCTTGCATATGATTGCTTGAAATCTTGATCAATAAGCCTGCATCCAACAACGTTAATGTCTAGTTTTAATTAATCCACAATATTTTTCTACCCTTTATCCACTGGTTGTGGTAGATAACTTTCTCACACATCACACGTATTGTACCTCATTAGAGGTTAAGAGTTCGCTCGTGAGACCGAAGGTTCTGAGTTGGATTCCCCATTATGCGGTCAGAGATGCACACTACCAAAAGATCCTTAACTCGGATGAAACGGCTATCAAGCGATTTCAGGTTACCAATCGTGGTCTAATTAACATTAGTCAGTACACTATTTAGTTTAAAAGGGAAACATTGCTTTCAAGCATATCTCCGAGTTTGTTATCATTTATTAAGGCTATCAATGTCGAATACAGAAAAATGCTCAAAGTTTAATTTCATGTACTTGAGATAAGATGGTGGTTGGAGGTGGTCAACAGGAAACCCTGAACCCGGGTTTCGTGCTACTTGACACTCGTCAGCAAGGTGTACCTGTAATCTTGAAGGAACTGGTGCTCCCTGGCGGATTCGATCCCGTATCACTCAGCTTCACAGTCAGAGACGGTACCCCTGAGCTACTCGGGCCGCGACCGACCTCCTCTAGGACTGAGATGTAATCACAATTAATTGATCACTGGGTGGTGATCAGTGTCATGCGTATCAAGTCATTCTTAATGCTGATCGAATGCTATCAATCAAGTTGACCACCTTCAACCACCATCTTATCTCAACATAGTGCACGCAGTATAGAGCCACCTAGACTAGTGGCCACATAGTAACTTGATCGATAGCATTCTGTCAGCACTAAGAAGGACTTGACACACATGACATTGATCACCAACCAGTGATCAATCAATTGTGATTCATGTACTTGATTTATATTGATTGAAATTGGCCAAGTTTAATTACAGGCAAAATCTAATTTATTTTCTAAATAAAAGGAAACAATGGTGAGACTATAATTTATGAACGACCTTCGAGTAACTCTAGAGTGATCTTGAGAGTATCCACCTAGTAACTAGAGCTAAATGGGGGGGGTTATAAACCAGTGTGAAGAATTAAATTTATCTTTTACAGTTGATGGTTAAGGTTAGAAATTAGATTGAAGGTTTTCATCACGAACTGATATCAGCTACAATGACAAAAAAAGCTATTTAGCCAGATGGATGAATATAGTTCCCGCCACAATTCCAGGATCTGTTATCCTTATTCTTATTGATTCGTTCAGAAATTATATTCTTGCCAATATAATTTTGTATCTGATGATACAAGTTTAGAAAATCGATAAAAAATATCTCCATTATTAAAAAATATTCTGATTTTAGTAACCATGGTAACAAATTAGTTGAATTATGTAAGGCCATTAGAAACGCTAATTAATTAATAATTACAATGTTATTTTAGATTAGAAATCAAAAAAACATCATTTTGGACCATTCATTACAATCCTTTGACTCCATACATTTATAGATCACTAACAAAGATGATCTATGTTGAATGATTGAGGGAGGGTCTACTCGAGTTAGACAGGAATGGTATGACTAACAGTTAACGTTGAAGTCACACTTTGAGGTCAGCACCTAATATGGATTACCCCTTCATCGTCACAAGTTACTATGGATGCTTTGAAGACTATATAATACAAAGGACGTTATTACAGAAATATATTAGTTAAAGTAGGTACAATCGAAAGTGTGACCATCACCGCATGAACCAGTCCATGGCGTACGATTAACTGGTGTGCGTTGTTTGTCCTTTGACCTTGAAGGGGGCCGATGATCTGTTTGATATTCAATGACCCAAGTGGCGTATGATTGGTCTAGGGCTCAATAATATTTCACTGGCCCTACATACTGAAATGCTGAGATAAAATAGAAATTCCCAATTAAACAGAGTGATTTAGATCTACCAATAGTACAATAAAAGAAAGTTATAAAAGGGTATAGTATCAATTCACGAAGTTATCGACTGATTAATTTGATGGATCTGTAGTTGACGTCAAGTCGCGATTGACTATGATCATCACTACAGGGAAATTACATTCCTGGTATTAGATTGCGTCCCTCCGTAGGCCAAAAACCAGAAGGCAGTTGACAGTTGTAATAAGATAGATTTACTGTCAATCTCGGTGTATGGAAAAAAATACCGAGATCGTGCCAAAGTTTACAAGCGGAACTACTGAGCGGAGGCGGGTTCTCGCAAGGTCACAGATAACGGAAGAATGTATGTTTCGTGCCTTTAAACAAACAGGTACAGTAAAACAATCACTGGCACAATTACTTATAATAATAATTGTTTCCATCATACCAATCACGTTCTCTTTATAAAAGCAGGTCACTACAGATCAATTAAGCTGAATCATTGTGCATAGGCTCATAGATCTTTTCTCAACAACTTACTATTTACTCAACACAGAGTTACTTGATGAAATAAAAAAATCCACACTCTAATAGTTCATTATCAAAATGTTCATTTATTGTCTCAGACTTCATTGTTCTTGCACTTCCGTACTAACTGCATTCTGTTTCCGTTCTTCCCTCCTCGATCTTCTACTCTCAGACATTCTATTCCTGACCAATGTTATATACTACCTATGTTGATATAAGTAGCCCACATCATACATTGACAGTATTGAAAGTCAGTTAGTTACAAAGTTACCTGGATAATCTATAATATACTACAGTAGTGAAGGAAGTCTTAGTGAAGATAATCATTTTATCACTAATGCGAAATTCATCCATTGGTTATCTTTTACATCTTTTATGATTCTTTCAATTCTGTTTTTATTCTAATTCATTTTGTGTTCTCTTCACTTCAGTCTTTTCAATCTTCTTTTGACAAATATTCAACATTTCATTGATGTTACATACTACTTACATCGGTCAACATAAGTAGTATGCACTACACTACGACTGACTGAATTCAGAAACTACTTTTCATATTCCCCTTCCAAGTTAGTCGTTTATTAGAGTGGAATGTTAATTTGTAGTAGAACGCAATAGTACGATTGGGGTATTGATTTCATGGTACTTTGTACGAGAAAGTCATTTGAAGCAATTACATCCAATAGATTTCGCCCTGCTGAGGAGCCCATACTAGGATGAAACAGGAGTCCAATGCTTTCAGGTTCTCCATGGTGGTCTAGCTACAATTGAATCATGAACTCAACTATTAAATCCCTATAATATTCACAAAACCTATTTCTGATAATAAAAATACCTGTCTGGAATACTTTAGAACTATCAGTAATTTCGTTAACAAAACACTTACCAGTTATTAGTTGAGATCATGAGTCAATTAAAGCTAGACCATCCTGGAAAACCTGGAAGCACTGGACGGCCCTTTCGTCCTATTGTGGGACTCCTAAGCAGTGCGCGCCGACTCAGTGTTCTAGGAGTTAAGTTCTCGCGCGCTAGATTGATAGGTCCTGGGTTCGAATCTCGTGAGGCGGGATCTTGGATGAGCACTGCTGAGGAGTCCCACAATAGCACGAAACAGACGTCCAGTGTTTCCGGGTTTTCCATGGTGGTCTAACTTCAATTGACTCATGATTTCCACTATGAAAAATACTGAAATCTCCACAAAAAACTCTTTCTAGTTATTGGTTGTTAAATTAATAGATGTTATGAAAATTCCAGAAACTCTCAAGATTTTGCAAGAGAGGACATTGTTAACGACAATTGTTATTCAAAGCGTTATACTACTTGTTGAACACTCTACCTAGTCAGTTAAAAGTCGACATTGTTTAATAGAAAAAGTATCTTTATCTGTTTTAAAACTTTGGAACCTTGATGAACATCTGCTGAAATTAAAGTTCATTCGAGAAAATTCTCAGAATCACCGGACATTAAACATATGATGTATGGAGTAAGAATGAATTTTCTTGTGAAATTTCGATGAATGAACTCAAGTAATAACCAACCATTGAATATGCTTTCTCATCTCCTTAGCATTATTTTATATTATGCGCTACACTACTCATAAATAGCTAGTAGTTTAAGTTATTATGTAATTATTTTATCGGTTTGTCGAGTTGCTATACCTTAGAAAATCAATTGTTTCGTCTTTTTGTATACTTATTTCATTAATTTGGTTCATTTTTCTTGCTTATAACAGTATTTGTGGTATACACTTTGATATATCAGGCTTATTTTACTTTCGATAATCAAATGTACATTTGACACAAATGTGCATTGTTTGATGATTTATAGTACATCCCTCCCCTTACAGCCTCGTAGGCCCTTCTGAAGAAGAAAGCTACATCAAAGCAAGGTACAACTACCGGGGCACAACAGTTGTTTTTGCACTTTGTGGGAGGGGTCATTGCATCTTTCTTTCTTTTTATTGTTGTAATTTAAGGCTTATTTACTAATTTAAAGGATAAGTATTTATTGAACCGTGCCCTGTTAACATAATAAACACTTGGAATCTTCATAACTCAAAGTCTATAAATTTATAATGTCTATGTTATTTACCATAAACAGCTTGAATAATGTTAGTTGGATAATTTATTCTACCGAAGGACTTATTAACATGCATCACTAAATCATTTGCTACATTTCTTCTATCTTAGCTCAATTGAAAATTGATAAATAATGATTCCTTAAAGTCACAGAAATTACAATCCTCGGGCTTTCTATGAGCTTACTCAATAAGCTATCCAAATGAGAGAAACTATGAAATGACTAGAAAGCTGCAATTTGTAAAACCGATTAATTAGGTACATAAAGCACTGATATACATACATTTGTTCTTTTAATCCTATGAAGGTTATGCGTGCTGTGACCTTGAATAAGATTATAATCAACTTCCTCAATTACTTTATAAACTTTATGATTTATCACCTACTCTTGAACCTTGAGAAGTTAGGTTAATAGACATGTGTGATGTGCCTAAACTGACTAACTCTATGAAAATGTCAGGTTTTATTGCCTAATATTTTTACATCTCTTGGAGGTTAAGATACTGATCGAAAATATCCCATTTGTTATTGATTCATTTCTTACCAGTTCAAATCTGTTAAGATAATTTTATTAATTCTCTCGATCATTATTATCTGGTTAGCGTTTTATAGCGAGTTAGTTTTCTACGGGATGGGGTCGTTAACCCCATGCTCAATCCTCATCCTTTACCCGGGCTTGGAACCGACAGTAACTTTATAGGAGCTACAGGCTGTCATACCTAGTGTATTAAGAAAAATCTGATATCTTCGTTATGGAACTCTATAAACAAGTTGGTTTTCAGTTTAGAATTATTGAATAAATTAAATGTCAACAATAATAGAGATTGCTGAGTAATACAAATATATCATACTGTAATAGTTGGATGAATTATAATATCTCGTTAATTTCAGTGTATGAAAACAATATTGTATATGACTATTGATTTGTTGTTGCCATGCAATTCCATCCCAAAAAAGTTAAGAATGTTATAGCTGTAAATAATTCCCCAAAATCAATAGCTTTGTAAGTGTTCGACATTGGATGTTGACCACTTGTTTAGCTGAAGGCGTTCGGTCATGCATCCGTACCAGATCACGTTAAGGCACAGCCTGAGAAACATCTCCCACAATCATTAGCCAGATTAGATCAATCGCTTCTCGATATATTGTTAACCCATCAAATATATCTTCCCAACTTCTTCACTTCTGACTTCTGATTTGAACTGGGTGAGCACGATTCAATTATAGAAGGTGTTACTGGTAAAGTGTTGTCAAACTACAATACTGGTGGTATCTTTAATGTTTTGTACACCTTGTTTTTTATAGCAACGATCATATTTGTTTTATAAGGGTTTTAGAATGTAAGTTATGACATACATATTAAAAGAATCCTTCTTTCTTATCCATGTCTAATTCTGCTCATTGTATTCAATTAAATCTTACATAGTGAATGTATAAAACGGAATTGATCATTGCGGCTTAGAAGAAATTGAGCTACCAATCAACTCTATGTGTTATATCCGGCTTTTTATCACGTGAATTATCCACCAATCGGAATACAACTTTTTCAATCTAAGCATTGTGCTAACCAATTACTTCGACCGGTATGACCAGTCTAGCGTCCTTATTGGTCCCTTGTTCGCCTAGCATATCCCAATTGAGTCCCAAAACACCAATTACAGCTTCTGCTATGAGAATCATTTAATTCAAGCATAATCGGTTTATATACCAGACAGACAAACCACATCCTCCCATAAAATAGAAAATAACATTTGTACAAGATAAAGCCAAATGTGGCAGTGAATGTGGGAGACAGTAATTAATAAACTGGGCATATTTCAAGAACAGTAAACTGTATAATCACAGTTCATAGGTCAACATGACGCTTATAAAAAAGGGAATATGAATATGAATAAGCAAAGATGGACAGTGCCCAGCAGTGGAATCCAGAACGCGTGTTTCGTCCCATTTGGGACTAGTCAACTGTATGTACCTGCATCTCAGGATTGATGTTCACTCTGGGATTCGGATCCAGTATCATTCTCTTCAAACACCATTGCGTTATCCACTTATCTACTGAGTCCTGATAGCCACTTGCTTGTGCAATGGGTTGAAGTTTGAATTCATTTGGTATTGTTTGTTTGAATCTTCTCTTTGATTTTTGGGACGAAACGCGCATCAAACTGGATTCCACTGCTAGCCACTATCCATCCTTGTTTATAATGCTTGTGAATTAAGGCTATATCGAGGCAATACGCACAGTATGCATATATGCTAATAAGAAAAACACTAATCAATTGCGATCCTAAACGTCAAAGAGTAGATTCAAACAAACAATAACAAGTGAATTTAAACTTCATTCCAATGTACAAGCAAGTGGCTATCAGGACTCAGTAGCCAAGTGGATAACGTGATGGCATTTGAAGCGAGGGGTACTTGGTTCAAGTCTCAGAGTGAACATCAACTCCGAGATGCAGGTACATCCAACTGACGAGTCCCAAACAGGACAAAACGCGCGTCAAACTGGATTCTACTGCTAGCCACTATCCATCTTTGCTTATAATACTTGTGACTTCAGGCAATATCGAGGCAGTCCACACAGTATGCACACATGCCAATAAGAGACTGATCAATTGTAGTCCTAAACATCAATAGGAAGTTTCAAACAAACAATACCAAGTGAATCTAATTATTTTATTTTTCTTACAAACATTTAACTACTCATTAGTAATAAGATAAGTTTACTTTAATTTTCAGATCTATTTCAATGGATCCTAATGTTGAAATGTAAAAAACATTTGAAAACTTGTACAAGATTTGAAAAATATTCCATGGATTGTCATTACTACAAATGAGTTACTTCTACCATTTATCTACATAGATGTTTGATGAATAATGAATGAAATACATGTATGAACATAATGAATGTACTTATGGATCTATTATATACATTACTTGTTTTCTCTTTTCTTTTATATTCCTTTTACTTATTATTAACTCTTCATTGATTGTATTGTTGTAATCTAGCCGTGAAAAGATATTTGCTTGGATAAGTATCTAATAAATATATGATTATTTTCAGAAAAGGGGTTTTTATGGATATGATAGTAAATTTATGTAGTTGAAATCATGAGTCAATTGAAGTTAGACCACTATGGGAAACCTGTGAGCACTGAATGGTCGTCTCGTTCTATTGTGAGACTCTTACGACCTCGAATCCAAGACCTATCGGTCTCGTGCGTGAACGTTTAACCTCTAGACCAATAAACCGGCATCCAACGTTGTTAATGTCCAACTTCAACTAGTTCACGAAATTGAGCGACACATCCACTATTGTCTTCAGTGAGTTATACTATCTTATAACAGACTCGGGATTGTGGATGCATACTGATGAGGAGTCCCACAATAGGAAAAAACAGCTGTTCAGTGCTTTTAGGTTTTCTATGATGGTCTAGCTGCAGTTGACTCATGATCTAAACTATTCAAATGACATGATTACTTGTTTACATAACTGTCATATGAGAATCGATAATATTACTAGTTCTATCAATGGTTTTATAACCTCCGATCTATTTGTATACTGATAATGAAAGTTCATTAAAAGTAGTTGGTAGAAGACCCTTAAATATAGATTTTGTAGCAGTTAATACTTGTTCGTTAGCAAGGTATACTAGTCAGTCAGTCAATCACAATGTAGAACTTCCTACGTACATACATCCGTTCGAGTTGCCATACCATATCAGCGCAGAGATGCAGTTGTCGATTCAAATCCCATAGTGGTAGAAGTAGTAAGAGTATAAGCATTAATGTTAAAGATTAGGGTTCGAAGATGTTATTCAATGAGTATAATCCATTGAAATAAATTTGGAAGGAGAAAACAGAAAGGGACATGTAGAATTCAGAAGATGAGAATTTGGTAGAACGCAAAAAGTAGATGCACCTTCGCTACTGCAAACGATATTGAGCCATGTGATTCTAGGTCTCTAACCATCGATTGTTATCATCTCGGGGATCCCAACCAGGTAATCCATACCTACTAACATGGCTCAGTTTACTCGTCAGTGACTTCATGGATTTGTGCCACGTTTTGGTTTGGACGCCTCTAGCTGATGCCAATTAATGTAATCAACACATAGTTTCAGGTGCCTGTTACTTACCTGTACATTCAGTTCATTAAAAAAAACTGACTGATACATCAAACTTCATCTAATTCAAGAAATCATATCAAAGTAATTAAATGAGATTATAGTTTTCCTTGTATAGCTTACATTCAATGTACAATTTGTAAGTATTCTACTAGTTATTACTAAGTTTACTACAATAAAACAATAAGTTACAGTTATTTAAAACAATCATGTAACTTTATAAGCAAAGATGGATAGTGGCTAGCAGTGGAATCCAGTTTGATGCGAGTTTCGACCTATTTCGGACTAGTTAGCTGAATGTACTTGGATCCTAGAGTTGATGCTCATCTTAGAACTTGAACCCAACACCATTCACCAGTACCAAACTCCATCGCGTTATCGACTTAGCTACTGTGTCCTGATAGCCACCTGCTTGTTCAATGGGGTGAAGTTTAAATTCACTTATTTTAGGACAGCAATTGATCAGTCCTAAACATTAATGGGAAGATTCAAGCAAACAATACCAAATGAATGTAATCATGTAGCTCCATACAGTATATATGCAATGTCGAAATCCAAGACATTCTATCATTGGTACTGTTCAACACAATAATTTCATTAGCTGTTATAATGAAAAAATGGTGCAATTTAAGCAGAAATTGTAAAGTAATTAAACAGTTTAATCACTCTCTATAAACATTTTGTTTACTATTCACAACAGAATATTCTAATCTTCATCGATTGAGATGGTTGAGCCACGTGGTACGTATGCCTGGACACCGATTACTAAGACGCATAATGCTGGCTAGTGTTGGAGATGATTAGAAGGAAGTTAGGGGTGGCGAAACCAAAACGTGGCATCAGTCCTTGAAGTTACTAACTTCTAATCTTAGCCATGTTGGTAGATGCAGACTACTTAGTTGGGGTCCGGCTGACTATCGTACCCAATGGTTAGAGACTCTTTGCGACATGACTAAGGATCGATCGATTACAATGGCATCGGTGCATACACTCTTTATCTTCCCTTAAACTATGAGATTAAAATTGCTTCATAACTTTCTTCCTTCCTATACTATATCCTTATATACAACCTATCTTTTATATATTACCACCACTAAATTAACTACTTCTATGAATCCGGTGTTTATCTTGTTGTGTTAATGAGGTGTGGCAACTTGGACCGATGCATAATTGTGCCTGGTCCTACTTCCTAGCCGACTAAGTGATCCGATGTATAACCAAAGAATAACACACACAATTAGTATGTATCTACACATATTTCAGATTTCTAATCAGTTGAAAATCGTTTGACCCAACACATTTTCCTATATTGTACCAAAACTATAATATTGAATAAAACTACTGGTTATAATATGTTTTTGTATGAACAAGGTAACAAGAAAACTAGGAAGGCTTTGAGGTGAGACTGTAATTTATGAACGAACCAATCAAAAGCGTTTGAGAAAGTTCAAGGTCACGGCGTTAATTTCACTGCCTGATGATCATGTACGATTGTTTTACAGAGGACTCTAGAGAAGACGTGATAACTGAGTGGCTACAATAAATGAGACTATAAGAAGCTCATTTATTTGTAATTGTGGTTTTTAAATGATTTATAGATCCTGTGCAGGCTACCGTTATGATGTCTTTCAATGTAATATATGTTGGATCAGCAAGTATGATAGAGTAGGAACTTTTTTTTGCTCGATCCAAATTGAGTTCAAGGTAAACTATAATAATTGTTACGAACTGTGTAATAAAAGCACCAGTAGCATTGACTGCAATAATCGCAGATGTTACTGAAGCTTCTGCTGTTCAGCAGTATGAGTATTGTAGAAATATATGCGTAATAAAAATGGCAGATTTACATAAACAGAGTACACACAAACAACACTAAAGCTATGTGATCGAAGTTGAAAAAGTACTGACGACCTTATCATGGTTCCAGAGACCGACTTTTATGTAGCCATATGGATTAGTTCTCTACCGTAGGCATTACAATTTTAGAACCTATGAACTTTCTAACCGAGTTTTTGATCATGTAAACGAGTGTATCCACTTTAATTCTTTGGTTTTATTTAATATATTTTTACACTATACTAACTGTTCCCTAATTGTTTATTATTTCTCAAGGTCATCTAAGATTTGTCCAAGGTCGTCCACAAATTATAGTCTCACCGGCTTTGCTTTTAGTTGTTTTTAAATGTGACATCATTTTCAGATAATTACTTACAATTATTTAAGAAGTCCCCGTTTCATTCATACCATGACACCATGTTATACACTGACCATATATCCGCTTTCGCCAACCACTCCCAAAGTCCATAAATAATGTTTGATGTGGAATTCACTGGAACGACATTCGTAGTGCACGTACAAGCCACCGAAATCAATGTTTCAAGATGATGTCAGTAATCGAATTACCGTCATTGTGTCCCAACACACGTTACTAACATTGTGTTGTCACTGGATGTTGTCAATTCTTCGGAGACAACAATGATGAAACACAGAGTTTCCTAACATCCTCAGCTCAGAGAGGTCAGGTCTCACACTCAGAGAGTAAAACTGTTCTCACCAATGAGTTGTAGATTCGACCTTTAACAGCCGGACTAACATGAGCAAGACGCCAAAGATTGTCCAGATTGGCATAAGCCTCTCTGACTTTCACCATACATAGTCTGATCTCACCAGTCATGATGCCATCAACACTTACGTAGTTACGCAGATACACGAGCTTCTCGACTAATTCTATCTGCTCACTACACAGAGTGAGTTCAGCTTCACTGTCCTGGAAGTGTTGTAAAAGTACTTAGCACATCGAAGGTGGAAAGCACATGCCAAACATACGGACACTGATTGCCGGCTGATTAAGTGCGGGTTGCATGATTTGGATATCATCCGCATAATCAACGTCTTTCCCCATGTAATAGATCCATGCCACCATTACTTACATCCATCAAAGCTGTTTCCAGAATGTCATCGATGGCAAAGTTGAGAAGAAATGATGAGATTAGGCAATCCTGCCTAACACTACTGCTTGAGTGAAACAATGGAGAGAGATGGTTGTATGCCCTCAATACTCTGCCAGATGTGTTAGTAAAGAGTTTTTAAAACGTTAATAAACTTCTCAGGTATACTCTTTGACAATAGACAATCTCAAAGAACAGTCCTGTTCCACGAATCGAATGTGGTCCTGATGTCAAGAAACATTACAGTTGTTGGCCTGCAATAAGCATGACGGTGTTTATACATTTGGCGGAGGGTAAAGTTGTTATCAATACACCCTCGACTAGGACGAAAACCAAACTTATTTTCGAGGGTCAATCTTCCAAGGGCTATGAACAGTTCCATAACTAGAAAGCTAGCAATATCTTTAGAAATGGCCGCAGACAAGTTATCTGGGCCTGGTGATTTGTGGTGCTCCAAGAGTTGGAGTTACCTGTGGACTGCAGCCTCGTTAGGTAGATCAACCGTCACGTGCCATTTAGTGCGTGACAGTCTGATTGATGTTGTCGGGGCAGCGGACCAGTTGGATTGCTAACCGTCCAAGATGTCAGTAGATGTTAGTGATTGTCGTTCCGTCATCTTCGCAGATTGTTTTATTGACACCAGACTCCTTGCTGCTAGTGACTCGGATGAATTGAAAGAGTTGCAGGCAGTTGCCGGATGCTGCAGCTGCTTCCGACTTGATGGCACGCTCCGACCTCTAGGCTTCTCAGCTCTGACGCAAGCTTTGCACAATCCACTAAGTAACAATCTTGGTTTACGGTCAAACTCGCGGTTATCCGAAGTAGACTGACGAGCTTCAACGAGTGGTAAGGAGCCTGCAGAAACTCACTGCTTATAAGCGGGACGTTTCACTGTGCCGTAAGCGACTTTACTTACTATTTTTATGGCATCATACTATTGAATCCGATTCTCATCTATACTTTTTGGTGGACTGATAGCGTACCTTGAATGTATCTCGGTTTGATATTTAGTTGCAACAGAAGCTGCAACCAGTTTGATGACATTGATTCGTTTATGACGATGAATTTGTTAGCCACTGAAACGTAAGGTGAGATTAGCGGGGAGATGTCAGATAGGCATCTTTTCTCTCACTGATCTCTACGCACTTTGGTGGATCTTTCTTAGTACTCGTTAAGAAGCGAAATTCTTGTACACAACCACGCCAGCGGAGGCCGGTATGAATGGTATGCATATTTTTAGAAAGACGGGTTAAGTATTCGTAGTCGTAGTAACATTCAACTGTAGACTAGTCAGTGACTTGAGCTGGTTTAAATAGGATAGGGTTTCCACCATAGGTGAGCTACTGTATAAGTTTAAAGACGAAATACTCAAAATGGGAATGAACGAGGATATATAAGTGACACAGCATTAAAGAAATAAAAATCATATGGTTATGAATAAGATTTATCTGAGCGGACGTTGATGCAAAAGTAATTTTTCCAGTAGTAATTCTCATCTGATTTGTGGGTGGGCTGGAATACTGCCCGGGTGTTTAGACCGAAGCAGGTGGTTTTCTCACAGGGCCACATACCAGACCTTTGACTTGAAGGTTTAATCCACAAGGTTGTTGAGCAACGTTGGGAGATGAAGTTCCATGTTAGCCAGTGACCAACAATAGGTTCACACACCATTTGTTGTTTTAGGATCCTGGAGCTCATGTGCACAATTGGTTTGGAATCAGAGTTTTCCAACTGTCCTATATTGTTCATCTGTACCCGCCGATTGGGTTAAAGCGTCGAATATTGGCTTTTCTTTCAATTTCATAAACAACACCATCTCTACTAGAAAGCAGTCAGCAGGACAATCACCTCAAGTTTTAAAGCTACTGGACTTTTGAGTAGAAAATCTCCAGAAGGTTTACGTATTATTCTGGGGAACACTTCAGTGACAAACTCTGCCATAAAACATGACCGGTTAAGACCAATGTCGCTTTTAGGTTGAGAAACCCAATCAGAGTTGGGCATCAGCGTGTATTCTACAACCTACCGGTGTGTAAAGAATTGATCAGTTTACTCATGGCCAAGTCTAAAATGAGGTATTTTTCAGTTTGGTACTACATTTTAGAGTTGAATGCATATGGACGTTATTAGTTTGGGTACTGTATTGGTTAGGGGGGTTCCTTCATGGCTGTCACAACAAAATTTCTGGCCCGCAAGTCTACATACTATGTATATAGCCCTTCTAGGGTTACTGAAGGTCCAAAGCACGGGTTAACGAGGAGAGTTGAGCATGAGGCCAGCAACTCCATCCTGTAGCAAACAACCTTGCTAAAAATGTGCGAAACAGAATAAATAATTTACACCATTCAAGATATACACTCCAAGTTGAAGGAGGAATTATGACGCCTCATAATGGAAGTCGAGATTCTTTGGCAGCCACGAGACCGAAAAATCTAACAACCAGAGCAACAATTAGTATGGGTAAATGAGATGACTAGACAATGTGGGAGACCGAGAGGGCCAATCAGATAGCTGCGGGATTGAGGAGATACAATTTAACAGTACTCGGAATCAGCGATCTCATCGAGCCAAGCTGAACAGCAAAGGCTAGATACACCTGAGATGCACCTATACTCCGGTCACGAAGAAAATGCTCCACACACTCACGGAGTTGCACTGATGCTGCACATAGAAGCACGAAATGCACTTATCAGGAGCGAATCTCATCAACTCAGAATCTTCAAAACAAAGGAGAGAATCGCAATGAACGTTATCCAATGTCATGCAACCACCAATCATAGCAATGACAACGATAAAGTATCAGTTTTATCAGAGGTTACAATCAATCATAGCGAAGTGCCCAGGAAAGGACCTGACAATCCTAATAGGAGCTCTAAACGCCAAAGTAGGAATGAACAACGCTAGATATGAGGATATCATGGAATGCCACAGACTGGGAGAAAGGAACGAGAATGGTGACAGACTTGTAAATTTATGTGAGTTCAACAAAATGGTTATAGGCAGTACAATATTTCCACACAAAGCTACAAGAGTCTCACTGGACCGCACCACAGAGAACAAGAGAAATCATATTTGCATCAGTCAATATTTCAGAAGGGCAATGTAAGACGTAAGAACAAGGAGAGGAGCTGGCATAGCCTCAGATTACCACCTTATTTTATTATTATTTGAACACATAAATATTGGTACAAAGGGGCACCGAATACATATGCGCCGCACAAATCTCATTCGATTTGTGTGAGGGCTGTGATACTACCCAGGCGCCCAAACTGAAACAGGTGGTTTTCTTAGGGGACCACACTCGGAGCCTTTGAACTAAATATCTGATCCACAAGGCAGCAGAGCATCGTGAGGAGATGCAGTCCCATGGTAGCCAGTGACCGACGATTCATTCATACGTCATTTGTTCCCTCAGGATGCTGGAGCCCATGTGCACCATTGGTTTGGAATGAGGGTTTTCCAACTCCCCTAGGTGAACTTTCCGTGTCCACCAACCCGGTTAAAGCGCCGGACATTCGCTTTTCGTCCTCTCAATTTCGTAAACAACAGTAATGCCACAAAAAGGCAGTGAGTAGGACTTCCCTGGTGGAGGCTATATACGCGTTTCCATGTGAGAGTATTTCGAGAGGGAGGGTGGCCCCTCCCCACTCTCGGCCGTACCAGGGCATTTGGGGGCGTTTAAATAAATAAATAAACATAGATTATGATGATAACACCATTAAACTCTCTATGTAATAATGAAATCTATTCATAAATATGAAAATTCTCAAATATTATTAACATACACACAAAATATGTATGTAACTTATCGATATTAGAAAAAAGCAGAATGATACTATAATGTAATTTAATTTTCTATCATATATTAATCTATAATGAACGCAAATAATACAAAACAATTATATTGATGATAAGTAAATTAATAATAAGAAATAAAATAGATATAAAATATCAGAAGGGGTTTTGTGGAGATTTCAGTATTTTCATAGTTGAAAGTATGAGTCAATTGAAGCTAGACCACCACCAGGGAAAACCTGGATGCGCACTGCTGAGGAGTCCCATAATAGGACGAAACGTCCATCCAATGCTTCCAGGTTTTCCATGGTGGTTTAGCTTCAATTGACTCATGATTTCAACTATGATGATATAAAATAGTCTTAAAGTTTTGATTGTTGAATATAGTTATGTTTAGTGAAAGACGAAAATCACACTGTCAGATAAAACTATAAATAATTGTCTTAACCACCTATCAATACTGATCGTTCGTCAAATATATAGTAATTAAATTGTTCACCTCAATAACCATTTGAAAGCCTAACTGGTTTCAGACCTGTGCGGTGATATGTAGAAAAAATATTCACCCATCATTAGGTTTTAAGAAATAGACATACAAACTTCCCGACCTTAAGGAAGTACTTGACTATGCAGAACGAGAGGTTCTGTGTTAAAGTTTACCATTGAAAAGAGCTTATGGGGTACTGTTAATATTGGGTGGTATTCGTCATGATTATCTATTTTTTAATTTCTTCATAAATTTCCTACCACAAATAAAGCTTCATTTGACTTTTCAGGGGTAGATCTACCACTAAATGTTAACTTATTAACTTTGATTATGCAGATGACAGTCTTACATAGTGAAGATACTGGCAAAATGTGGGGTCTTCCAACCATCTGAAGCAATAATGCATGTTTAGAATGCGTTTCTTTTCACTATAAATACAAGTTATTGCTTCAGGACTGGTCTACACCAACATCTGAATCGATGAAAAGGAATGTAGTGTTTGAGCTCGTCAACAGCTTCACTTATCATAGCAGTTTTATTAGCCTTGAGGGCTTGATGTCCGACTAAATGACGAGAAGGAATTAGAAAGCTCGATTAGCCTTTGCCAATTTGCGTCATCTTTACGGTAGGTGAGATATCCATCTGCCAACCAAAAGACGAGTTTACTGTTCAGTACTTGGCTTTGCTACCAAGCAACATGGACTTAGGACTTGTAGGTTGCCAGTAGTCGATCAAACATGATTTCAAACCATTGCTAGTATATCTTGGGACCATCAAGTTAGCAATTCTGAGGTTAGATACAGAGTACTAGGTATAGACGGAAAATCAGTAGGTGAGTTTGCGAATCTTCGTCAGTCACGGTGATTAAGACATATTACATACGTCTAGCTATCACCTACCTTACCGCACGATGATCGCTAACGTAAGAGCACATTGGCGGCTTGACGAGGTCAAACTAAGACGAAACATAAGTCTACTGATTTTTCGACTGTTGGACAGCGGCATATAGGTAGGTACAGACTAACTCGTTGGGATTCACGCGACCATCGTAACAAGTGATTGGGGATTTCGAGTGATATGGCTTAGAATCGTTTACAATGGTGTAGGTGAATTCACTTTTTAACCCCTCCTAGAACCTGAGTCTCGGAAATCCCCTACACTTTATTTCTTCTGAACCTAAACTTTTTTGTTAGTACCGATACCGATGTATTATTCATTTGTTGTAGTAATTTTATCTCGGTAAGCTAATAAGGGATGGTAACTTGAGCTAAACACATAACGTTTCGTATTACACGTGACTCACTGGGTGTCAACCGGATCGCTATCCTTATCAAAAGAACTGCCCAGGACAGAGTTGAATGGAGAGTGCTGGTGGACGGCCTATAACCCTCCACGAGGGTTAATATGCGCAAATAAGCGTGTCACAACTCTACAGGTGTTCAGAGAAAAACGTTGATAAAAATGAGGGAGGGGACTGGAGAATGCAAACGCCTGGATTCAATCTTGTGGTTAGATGTACAAGAAAACCGTCCGTTTACTTGTGCTCGAAAGCAAAATAATTACAACACAAGTAAGACCCCATGTTTCTGAATAACATAAATAAATAGAAAGGCGTCTCAAAGTCAACTAGAAAGACCCCAGGAATCAAGTGATCTTTCCCAACCTTTTGGTGCTTTGGAGGTGGCTTTTTCAGAAGTAGGACATAAGAGATACAGTAGCCAGATATGACAACACTAGTTTTGGATGGATAAGGCTACCGAACAGTATAACCAGGTTAATTACATAAACCTAGATTTGTTTTGATCTCGTATTAAAGAATATATAACTGGAGATAAGATTACCGGTGGCCAGCAAAAAAATGGGCTTAGTCACAAATCTGCCAAATGTTTGTAAGGATTCTAATCATTTGGCACTTAGTAGTACAAACAGAAGTACCGAGAAAGCTTACTGATACATTCATAGTTGTACACAACTACCTAATTGCAAGTTCTCACTTCATAACACCATTATGACTCTGACTAACCACACGAAATCTGAGATATGTGAGAGTTACAGAAAAAGACAGTCAATGAATGCAAGTGATGGTTTATCTATCCATTATTAGCAGTAAATTGGGAGCGGACACGGGATAATAGTAGTCTCACCCCCTAAGACGCCGGTCACTAGTGGGTAGAACGCAAGGACCTGCAAAAAGACTGATGACTTACGACATCGTCGTTGCTCCGGACTGCCGACTAATAGTCACAGATTATCCAGTCTGTCAGTCAAACGCAAAAAAGAACCTGGCATTGGTAGTTTAGAAACTCAAGATCAAAGAGAAGACAATAGATGCACCTGAGCTATTGTGTGCAATCTTGAGCCGTGTCATGTAGTTACGAACCAATGGTTGCGATAATCACGACTATCTCAGTATTAAGGAGAACTAAACCCAAGCACATTTGAAATTTGTTATGCTTTGTTTGCTTCGTAGCGGTCTCTAGAAATTAGGAAGTCAAATGTTGCATATGTTCCCGGCTTTTTTTTCTATTAAATGGTATGAAGATTGAAGAAAAACCACAGACTGGAAAGCAAGAAAAATCCTAGTGAGCGGCAAAAATAGACTACGAAATGAATTGACGAACCTCACAGATGCTGACCACAAACAACCTACAATTATAAAGCCATTGAACAAGCTACCATTCCAAAAGATCAATTTTTACCACACAATGGGAACTATGTGATCACATAAACTGAGCACATCTGTATATAGAAAAACAATTCTTAGCTCTAGTGTAAGGAACAATTAAAGCAAAATATGTTCGGAGAAGGCATTCGATACTGAAGATATGCACGAAAAAAAACATAGCATTGGTTTTCTAAGCACTTTATTTATACAGAAGTATATGTATATTGAATAAAATGTCACAGCACAAGCTGAGTATAGCACTAAACCACAAAATTATCAAAAGCAGAGAGTGGTTAAAGTCATTACATAAAGTCGTACATCTACGAAACCCCATTTGAAATGGAAAAAAGGTACACGTTCACACGCTGACTACTGCAAATTTAAATCAATTGAAAGTTGAAGGATTGGTATATCTGAAAATAAAATGTTAACAAACATGTGTTGAAATCATGAATTTAAGAGCATGTAAATATATAAAAAGGTGTTTCTTTTGAGATTAGATTTTACAGAATAAGATTTTGTACGAAGTGGTATAGAAACAAAATATCCAACTCTTAGCGACTACAGTTACAACTTAACAGTTTTGTGAACAAGATAAACGCGTTTGCCAGCAGATGACTAACACGTGCAATTTACAACAAATCCCGGAACTCAACTAACGATGTTAGTTTCTGTGTACAAGATAAAAACGTTGATGAAACTTACTTCTGGTTGATGTTAGACTGGGAAAACGATGAAAAGTTCAAAGGATTAAAACTGTTGGACGAGTGCGATCCAGAAGAAACTAACTGTTTTTGAATGCCAGTTAAAGTATGTTGATATTGTTGTTGTAGTAGACTAAACTGTTGCATCAAAGCGAAGGCAGTCGTTTGTTGAAGACTACCATTCGTCTCAGTTGGAAGTGAACATTGAAAGCCAGGCGGAGTAGGAAGAAGGCCAACATTATTGTACCCAGTTTGAAAAGAAAAAAGAGGAGGATGGGGAGGAATATAAGATAATCTATTGGCAGACACTGTTGCACTGCGCTGTTGTAAATTCTGCCGAACGCCGTTTGATGTAGAATGTGAGTGTTGTTGAGGCTTTCGACCAACATTGATATCCAGAGGCTGTTTGTTACTCTGGGGCATGGAAAGTTGGACTCCACTGTGGTTAGTGAACAAGTGATTGGTTGTCATTTCCGAAGAGTTACTTTGACCACTAACCTCCATGTTCTGAGTCGTGGGAATGGTGGACGCAGTTGATGGATCCTGTTTTGTAATGACCTTGTTGGTATCGTCTGTCATTTTCACTGGATTAGACCTACACCAAGAAACAAGAATAGATTAAAGACAAACGGTATAATATGTCAAATGAGAACACCTATTTGTATCAACTGATTGAAATAAAGCTTGGCAACTCACGGAGTCCAATAAACTGCTTTAGTTTGTGTAAGATAGAAAGTATACTACGATCTCGTCTGGAAAAACTTACTGAGTACGAGGACCAGTGGGTCTTCAAACCTGACAGATTTGTAAGCAATTACATAAATCTATTGCACAAACAATTTCAAGAGATTACGAAGTAGCAACTTCTACGCGAAATCCTACGAATACAATTCTGGAATAGCTAGATGAGCATTTCGAAGTATCTGCGTAGTTCCATTACATTGAGAATGCTTAAACATTTATTTAAACACAAATATTGCTACGATAAGGCACCGAATACATATGTGCTACATAAACCATGTGTACGCGTATCTATGTGAGAGCATTTCGAGTGAGGTGGTTAACTCTTCCCAGGGCATTTGGAGGCCACTACATTACAATCAGAACCCTATACTTTCTGTGCAACTCAATGAACTGTCACCAAACAAAAAAAACATTTAAGTTTTCCCGTATAAACCTAGTCTATGCAGAGCTTCACTTGAGGTGGTTAATACAACCTTGGCAAAACCTCTTGATACGCTAAAATGGACAATCCTATAACCCTGTATCAGGACTCCCTTAGTGTCTGTCGTTATGAACTTATCAGGTGGCTGGTTATTTAGTTTGTTTAAGGCCACATTACTTGAAAATTTCGACGGCACCTGTTGTCATTACTAAACGACCACATAGTTTTAAATGCATGACATCTGCAGATTAACTTAGCTAAGAAGCGTACCAACCAGATTTTTTGCGCGTTTGTTGGTGATAAGACATTTATTTTCACTTCCTACTCGAGGATTCAGGAAGCATGGCAACTTATGGCTTGGAAACCAATTCTTGCTGATGTATAGCCGTGACTAGGTTTGAGGATTACAAATCCCCGTCGAACCTTCGGGCAGATTGATAAGAACATGTCTACTGCAACTTACTCAACACCAACGAACTAAATAAGCAGCAAAACTTAGTCTGGGACATTAACTTGGCGGCTGAAAAATTTGAGTCGTTTGCATCATTCTGCAATGACTAGAGGCAAGCTATTGGCGAGGCATGAATTGACAGTGAATGTTTGTATGACTTTTGGTTTGCACTAGAGAAGGAAAAGCGGTATCTGGAAAGCGAGGATATATCGCTATCATGTGGTCTACTCGGACCTGAAGGTTTTCTGTCAAAGCCTTCCCAAAGGACTAAACGCGTAAAAAAAGTGTATTAAGGAAAAGTCAACATGAAACTTTAGCCTGTTTTTAGGAGAGACATCTAAATAAGTAGATAGTGAGCGAAATGCATCTTTAGTGTAATTCTCAGTGTCACAGTGCATTAATGAGATAAAAAATACTTTATCATGTTACGCAAAACCACTTAACAAAACAGCTTAAAATTCCATTATTATAAGACCTCGATACTTACTCTGTTAATTCTTTCGTCTCTACCTTAAGTGACTCCGGAGTAGCGGACCCCATTATCCTTTTTCGAGCAGCAGCATAGTCTGCTTCCCTTTGTTCAAGTGTTTTTGTGACTACTGGTGGCCTACAAATATGAAATTTTCACAAAAATGCTAACCTCTGTGGCGTATTAGGAACGTCAGATGGAACTGGACATGGTCGTCTCAATATTCGGATAGGTGGTTGGTCCATATCAGATAAAGCTATACGTAAGTTAATAATTAGCTTACTAATGTCTAGATAGTTCGCAGAAGATAGCCATTAATTTTTAGTTCGTGAAAGCATGATCCGATGATTGACAGAGATGCCAACATTAGACTGAGTAAGGTGTTAAAAGGATAGGATCGTTGGCTTAGACCACAACTAGTGCAACATTCATACTGCCCAGGTATTCCGGTGAGACAATGCAATCAAACAAATGCAAGACATTAGGAAGACATGATGAATGAAGTATGATTTATTCAGTATTTCAGAAACATGATTGTGTTGATCAAGATATTGTCGGCAACTACATTTTGACACTTATGAGCAATTTCTAATCTTCAGCAGCGTATAACATGTAGTGCATACTTGAAACCTAATTTGAAATACTTCAT
The DNA here is from genome assembly GCF_000237925.1 of Schistosoma mansoni. NCBI lineage: Eukaryota > Metazoa > Platyhelminthes > Trematoda > Strigeidida > Schistosomatidae > Schistosoma > Schistosoma mansoni. The sequence continues at coordinate 392,715 of NW_017385990.1, read as the reverse complement.
CCAAGGAACTGGTCCATGTTTTTTTTAAGGAGGCTAACATATTTGACTGCGGATAGAAACAAAGTTAGTCACAGGTCTTCTTGATCTCCTATACAACGTATGAGTAAAACGCTTAAATCTTTTCTTCCAATATTATCGTAGAACACAAAGTGATCTTGCATTGACACGTTGAAAGGCTTCTAGAAATTCATGGGTAAAAGCTTCAACTCCGTACCTTGAAAGGTACCAAGCAAACCTACGAACACATCAAGGGGTTTGTACATTTCCCTATGAAAGGAGACGAATATGGAAGACAGTTAGATTACCGGGCTATGAGGAGGAAGTTTTAATATCAGAAAGTCGGAAATATTTGTGACTCACCTCTCAGTCGTTGAGAAGATATGAAGAAACATTCATTAAAAATGTTTTAAAATACCTGAAACTGTTATAGTAATACATATACCGAAGGACAAACGGGAACGTTATACCGACATTTTCTAGAGACGGTAACATGACGTCGGTGGAAGTTGACCACAGTAAACTCCATGTAGTTGGTCTGTTAAATAAACTCGACATTAGTAAATCGGTTGGACCAAATGAAATGAATTCTGGTTGCGAAAGCAATTCTCAATCTTTATCTTGAGTCCCTAAGTTGGATCTGTAATCCAGAACATATTACTAATGAACTGACAGAATGCCACCTTACGAAAAATGAACTTGAAAATTTTTGTCCTTTAATTTTAATCAGACTATTAGTCACTATTCTAAGGAAGACTGATGGTTAGGAAACACTTGATTATTGTGATAAAAACTTGACTCTCCAAAAACCCGGTTGTCCATGTTTTACGAATTTATTAGTAGCTTGACAAAGTTGATATGCTCTTTAAGACCCAAAATAACCTGTGGATTGAGACTGCTGTGAAAGTCCCACACAACAGGCCATCATTTAAGTTAGGCAATGTCGGTACTGTAGTACCTTACTTATGTAGATGAACTGTCTTCTGATCGCAAGTCGACAAACAGTGGTGAATAATTTTTTATGATAATGTTTATTGGAACGCTCTGTGATACAGTTTCGGCAGTAGTATTATTCTTACTATTCGGGAACGACCTCTTTAGTATCCTGTCATCACACGTCCTGTCTTGTCCTGACGATATCAAGATGTGGAAGTGGGAACTATCTGAAAATGATGCTTGGAAGCCGCTAGATGACCTACATAAACTATCGGAATGATATAGAACTTAGAAGAACATATATAAGCGAACAATATTGTTTCCCGTTGGATCCTCATCAGGCTCTACTCTATTATACAGTAATATTTAGATGCATATACGAGATTATCAAACCAATGAAGGCAGTATATGAATCAATGAATAGATTACATAGCTAAACAAAACAAGCAAAAGTACAACTTGTTAGTGTGATGACAGGTGTACTACTTGTGATAAAAATAATGAAGGTTCGGATCAGTGCTACATTATGGGAAATAGGTCAATGATTAGATAAACATAGACACTGAAATAACATTCATAAAAAATAAAGGATTACGCAATAAGAAATGTTCGGATAATTGGACTATGAAACGTATATTTGAGAAAATAATTGGTGAGAGGGGGTGAAGAAAAATAAACGAAGAGTATGGAAGATAAAATCATTTATTAAGGCCAAGGTAGTAGATAAGGTTGTTACAAATTTCTTATGAACACAAGAGCTTGGATTGTTGACTGTAAATCCTAAAGCTTCTGCTATGTATAAGAGACGAGATCGAGCCCCATAAGGTAAACTAGTAGGACTGCGATAAAAAGCTTTAATTGACTTATTTCAGTCAACTATATGACCGCTATTGATCAAGAACGAAAAAGCCGAGCTCCGTATTAACTTGAAAGTAATTTTTCCTAACCACGAAGGGAGGTGTCCACTAACTCTTTGGTTCAGCTATCTGGTAGTGCGATCAATATAGCTTTCTCCACAGGAGCAGCTGAATACGTGGATACACATAGAAGTAGCATAACCAGGTAACTTTTCCTTTAGTTAAGGAATCACCATAGATCGGGTCTGGTACGATAGACGGAGGTCGGTTGCATTAAACGTTCTATTCGTCGCTCTGGTCAGTCTATCATGCGGCACGTCACCAGCTACATCTCCATTGGATTGCAGTTTCAGAAAAAGACATTTCTTACTAGCTGCTGAAATCTCTATTTTTTTGTTTGTTGCGCGCAATCGTTTCTTCAGAAAGCTTTGTGGATAACCCATTTCAATCAACATATTATGTATGAGCTCTAACTCCTTGCTAATTGTATCGACCAAGCATATCTTCCAGTTGAAATTGAGATTAAATGTAATCAAGAGGATCGCAGGATCTTTCTTATTTATTGTCTTGATGGGTGTATTCCCTTTACTGAAAAATTTATGATGTCTTTCAACAAACGGTCACAAGCTTTACAGGATCTACTCAAAGAAGAGGAAACTACTGTAGATGCAAACTAGAAAGAGGTCAACGAACCACTAGTTTTGGCGTGTCAGGAGGTGCTGGCCCGCAACAATCATCGTCACAGGGAATGAATCTCTATCGAAACATTGGACAAGATTCAAGCAAGGAAGAACGAGAAGACAGCTATTAACGACAGCTGAACAAGAACAGAGAAAATCATGGCATAAATTAAATAGACAGGAAGAAACAGCCGAGCGAGGACGGGTATTTGTGCCCACAATCAGAAATATGTGGAAGAGCTAGCAATGACAGTGGAAAAAGTGGCAGAAGAGAAGAAAATAGGGAACAACTATTTGACACCCTGACATTAACCAGAAAGATCACTGACCTACATAGAATGCAAAACAAACACTGAAATTCAAAAATAGAGGAACAGATGGGCAGAATACTTCGCAAAACTCTTGAATAGATCAGCACCCTGAAACCACCAAATATCGATGAAGCACCCACAGACCTTTCTATACACACTACGTCGGGAATTGGAAGCATACATGAAAATGGTGAACAGTAACTGGAAATAACTGGAAAGTATTGCGCAGTACTGAGTTGGGAGGAAAGTGGAAGTTTGCAGTTTATGCTCACCGACGAGGTGTAATAGGCTTTAGTAAATAAGGTGATGACGTATTACATGCACTTGAAGACATTTGGATTTTCCAATATGGTAGTAGAAAGACGGACTTGGTAAAGATAAAGTCATATCAAGGTAAAAGACAATGAGAACCGGGTATTATTGAACGTCGGATGGGAAAAGTACTATGCGTGGTTCAGAAAAGTGTCAGGACTTGCATAATTCATATTAATCAAATTTAAAGGGATAATAGAAGAACGATCTCACAAAGTCAACTACCGTTCCAAATGCTCGTGTGTTCATTTCAAAGCAGCTCTAATGAGAGCGGGAGCAGAATATATAAAAGACGAAAAGGCAAACTAGTACAGCATTCAAGAGCGATGAACACCTAAATGAGTGGAGCGGAGCAGAAAGTTAAACGCAAGAGACCTTAAAGCGGGGATATGTGGTGACGGCTCTCGGTGAACGCAAAGGAGCTCTAAGAAGCAATAAAAGAGAAAAGGACATTCCACACAATCATCGTTTGGAAGAACACTCCAGCATCTGAACATGTAGCTGCCTGATTACACAAATGGCCAAAAATACTTCATATGGATTGGATGCTTGTAATGATCATTTATTTCCTACTAAAAACTGGGTGTTTTGTACCATATTTGACTGGTTGAGATGAAATCCCACTTCACTACTCCTCTTCAGCTGTTTACCTTGCCACTAGAAAGGCTGATATGTTCAAGTGCTAAAGTTGTACGCGGCATAGAAAAAGATAACGTTTTAGATATAACAGTCCTACTGTATAGGTATGGTTACTTTCCCGATAATTTCCCTAACTGTGGAGAATATTTTGTTGCTTTGTCGTCCAAAATGATAAATTTCCTACTTCTAGGAAGATAGTCTGTCAAGGGTCTCGTAAAAAACAGGTAATTCAGTGTAAACAGTCGACAGAAACTTACCAGGCCGTTGAAAGTGCGTAATCCATTGACTGTTGCCCGTTTTCGGCAATCCAGAATGGCGTTAGTCTGTTTATCGCGGGTTGAATTCCTTGAGTAATAATGATCTGTACGATGTAGTCCAGGAAGTCGGCTTCGATCTAAAATTTTTATATGTTTACGGTAATGCTGTATTTTGTGATTCGTTTGAAAACAAGGCCTAGACTCTGGAGATGAGATTTTCTGTCCGAACTTGCGATCAAGCAGCAACGTGTAAGAACGTGCGCCGAGTTAAGACCTCTAAAGATATCATAGCTGAGTCTCTGAGAATTTTGTGCAATATTACTTAAGCCGAAAGGCATGAACAACAATTACCAGAGTCCGAGAGAAGTGATGACAGCCGTTTCAGATATGTCATCCGTACCGTAAGGAATCAGGCTATATGCTTTAAGATCAAATATATTAACAGACGAAAAATGTTCGAGAATGCAAAAATAATATAACAGCACATAAAGATGAAAATGAAAAGCGGTATAAAGTGTTACAGTAAGGAACAAACTTCAGGCTTTTGTTTAGTGTACCAGATCACGTCGAGCTCACTACTACATTTGCCACAGATATTCTGGGTTTGATAACGTCTTTATAACCGAAGGTTACCAACCCGGTCAAGTCAAAATTCAGAAATGGAGGGGTTCAATGATATACTTTGAAATCTATCAATATGTCAACAACGGCTTCATCTAAGCTAGCTAGTAGTTGCAAGTGACGTGTAACACTGCTTACCGACCCGTAGCCTGATGCAGATACTTGACCGAGTGCCTTCGGTTAGGTGTGTCCAGTAAGCCTAAACCGGTCAGTATCAATGTTGAAGACATACAACACTTCATTTTGGAAATTTATTTACTACTGCAAACCAAACATTAAGAGGTCAGGATAGGGTAAGTATCCCTTAGTTTCAGCCATTCCTTTTGCTAATGATGGACTTGAGTGCAATGTTTGGCATTTTTCCATTCATCTAGTCAATGAATGGTTTCTTCCATCCAGAAAAATCGGATTAACTACAGTTTTTTATTCACAAAAGACATATGCAGATAGATTTAGATGATTTACGTAAAAATCTCACTAAAATCGTTCTCTTATATGTGGTACTAACGAACTAAGTGGTAATCGTCCCACAAGAGTTCTTAAATGAATGCATATGTGAAAGTATAATATACAAATCTGGATCTACCGGATGAATCACTTTGTGTGTCAAATAACGGATCCGCTTGTAGCCAAAAGCAAACAGTGGATAAGTCAACAAGCAGACTAACAAATTCACATACATACAGAAAATTACATATGTGAGGAGTCAATATCTAATTGTGCTAGAATAGAAATAATATGATCAGTAAGATTATTAATCACATATGTGCAAATACATCTGCATAAAGAGTTGCAAAACGTCAATGAAACCGCAGTTAATCAGCAACGAATATGGGATACCTGAACCAATAAGATAGATTATATTGATTTACTTGCAGTTGACATACCTGTTGGCTTATGTTCGTTCATGAACGCTAGCCCTTCAATAACGGTCGTATGTACACTGTGTCAGATTTAGAAGATAGTGTAGATGCCGGAAAATTTCGAAGAGAAAATCCCATTAATTACCTTCCGATTACTGCAATTGTGAGTAACCGTTTAGTGTTATTAGTATTGTTCGATCTACATATCAATTATTGTCAACAGTTAGTATCTCTGCTGAACTAATAATAACATTCACGACCAACAAATCGGATCGCTTTGGTATTTGGATGTATTATAATCAGCCTTTAGATTCGCGCCTAGAGAAGTCAACAGAAATAAGTCACAAGTCCAACGAATATGGGATCCTCAGATTCTGTACAAAAAGTATAGACTTAAATAGAAATAAAATAAAAGTATTGATATCATGCTGATTTGCTACATTTTTGAAGGGACTAATGAGACTACTTTCCCTTCGGTGTCGTTCATTTAAACATACGCATAACCAAGATACAGAAAATACGGTACGACTTATTTAATATTTGACATTTTTCACATATTCAGTCAAGCATATCAGCGCAATGAAGTAAGCACAAATACCATAGATTGTTTGACATCGGCAAAATAAAAACAGTTATAAAATGCAGTGAAGAGAGATAAAAGATCGCTTATGTTGTGATTTCGTCAAAAAGTCTTCAAGTGTTTTGATGAGGACATCCTTAAGTTTTATATTCCATCTAGAACACTGTTTACAAGAAATTATTCTTTACTCTAATAAGTGGTTCCCTTTCCCTCCAGAGTTCCTGGAAATGTGGGTACAAAGTTACTGACAGGACATTTCAAACTTTTTGTGGTAAGTCATTTGGACTGTTGTGTTTTGCAGCGTTCGATAGTTATGTTCAAAGTGAGTATTCGAGAAGAAATATAATAAAAATAATATACGTATTCTGGAAATAATAATTACATAATTCACGCCAGTTTACAGGCATTATCAATTTGATTTAAATACTAACATTAGATGTAGAGGACAAACATGTGATATAAGATTGTTCTAGGTTTGCTAGTTCAGTAATTGTTTGGGTTGTACAATTTTGACATGTATTACAGCAATCTAATGCATCGACAGGAAACTTTTAATTTTTTTCTTAAGTGGATAGCCTGTCGTTTTTTTTATGAACGGTGTTATTTAAGGTTCTTTTTGTGCCAGAAAGAATTATTGATAATTATCTACAACTAGAGAAATTAAAATTAAAACAGAGAGCACTGGACAACAAAATAATGATTACTAAGATATGTCGGTCAGGTTTAATACTATTCATGTTAAATATTATTTAAATAAGTTAAGGCTGTTAGGGACAGTGTTAATGTAAAGTGACAGCAGGCAAGTGGTCAGACATTTAAAGTTCCTGTCACCTCACTGGTGGAGTAAGATACACTTACAGGCGTTACAACATTTAATGCATTTTCAGAGGAGCAGTATGCACCAGTGCTGCGAACAAACAATGGGAGAGATTTTATCGTACGGATAGATTGTGGTAGATTATTACAGAGTCTAGAAAACTTGCAGGTAAAGTAATTCATATAGAGATAAGATCTAGAATATGTTTGTTTCGCTAGTGACAAGCAGTTACAAATGTCGTAATGAGAAGTTTCTGCATATTGATTTGCTTGGTTGAATGAAAAGGATAGTTTATTCGGTATTTTGAAGAAGATAATAATTATCTTGGGTCGCATCTTCCATACAGGGTCCAGCCCTAGTTTATTACATCTAGAATTATAAGTCAAGGTACAATGAGTTCCAAGAATACGAAGTGTAGATCGTCTCTGTACTGATTCCAGCCTTGATTTATCATTTATGCGCACACTACTAAGAATAAACGCATAGTATTCTAAGAGTGGTCGAACACAAACTTTGTACATTGTTAAAAAGTTTTCGAGTTACGTAACCTATAAGACGTTGAGACATGGAGGTCTGTTTCAATATCTGTTCTGTAAACGACAAGTCGTAGGAGTACCTGAGTCATAAGTCTACTACTGTATGTAGCCTAGATAATAATTAACCATTTTTGGTAAGATCTAGGTTGAATGGTGTATCACCGAAGCAAATTCATCCACATTTGGCTGTATTAACCCCCACATGCTATTTTGAGCACCACTGTACTACATTGTTAAACTCCATGATGACGCAATGTTGAAAACTGTTTAGCTCATGGGGAGAAAATGAACACACTTCTTTAAGATCATCTGCGTACAGAAAAAGCTTACTCACACAAAAGCACTCATAAGTATGATTGATAAACACTAAAGTAAGCAAATGGCCTTAGACACTACCTAACAAGGATAGCGTTCGACAATGAAGAGTTCATTTTAACCATTTGATGTCGATTGTTGAGGAAGGAATCATATCAAGCAAGCAAAGGGTTTTGAACCCCATAAGATGAGAGTTTATCTATGAGAAGTTGGTGGTTGGCCGTGTCGAAGGCTTTAGAAATGTCCAGGTATGGCACTAATACTAGAAATCCTTGGCTACGTAGAGAACGGACTAAATTAAAGAAGTCAAAGCGACATATCATACAAGATGAATTTTTAAGAAATCCATGTTGCGTATCATTGATAAATTTTTCAGTCAGTAAATAGTTGGAAAGCTCGTCATCAACAATAATAATGACAATTTTTTCCATAATCCCGGAGATAACTAAAGTAGTATTTATCGGCCGATAATTGTTCATGTCAGTCTTATCTTCAGGTTTGTAACGTGGTATGACGCAGGCGGTTTTCTAACAATAAGGGTAAGAACCTGATTCCATAGAGAGAGTGAACAAAATGCTTTTATTAGTCAATGAAATCCCTACACATGTACACTCAAATATATATTTCTTGCCCTCACACTTGAGAAATTCAATCCACTTCCTAGTCAAACACATGTGTAAGTCATTTATTTGATTTGTGATTGATCCACTAAATTACAAATACTCATATCTCTGCCCTTAGGATGCGACATGGTAATATATTGGCGTATGAAATCTTCATTAATAATACCTATGCTAATATACTTAATCTTTTTGTTCCTTCCATGACAAATCAGACTTTGAACCACAAAAACGTGTTAAGGAACATTTCAATACACTCAAGTTGGAATTACGCTTCCACCTTTTACTGAACAACAACATGAACGAGCAACTTCACTGGTGAGTGATTTCGAGGGGAAAATGGGATCCTTACAGGGATAATTACCGTAAGAACAAAGTTCTCCCAACCTAACTAGGGCTAGTTGGAAAATCTGTGATAAGAAGGAGGAGTAGACACATGAAGTGAAAAGATGTAAGATCTTTCATATGTATGCAAGCATCCCTCGTGCATATCCCATGTATCAATAACCATTTATTACACGTTACTGTTACCAGTCTTAATCTCTTCATTTACGCACGTCGTTCTAATTTTGAGTACTAGTTAGACTGTCAGTACTGTTATCTGTTCATAATTTCCAATTTTACAGAGATTTTTCTGCTTTATGATGTTTTGATGACCGTTTTTAGGTCTGCTTTACTCAAATCCGTATCCTGGTTGGTTTTGCATTGAACTACGTATTTGTCAGTTTACGCTTAATTTGTTAGATTTGTTTGATCTTTCGCCGAAAGAACCATATCGGCTATTTGCTAGGAACAGTTCTTTTACTGAAGTGATTGGTTTTGTATTCTCTAACAATTCGTTTGCTAACAGAATAGTGAATTTAATTATACAACTTTTTGGTGTAAACGCACAACCGTATGGTGCAATTATGGCAGTTTTCGGTCATTTTTATGTTACGAACAAGTGCGTACTTTGAGAAACCATCTGACAATCCCGAGGGATAAGAGTGAATCAATTACAATGTATAAGTTAACCGACCATCACTTAGGACTCGTTTAACTTCAGACTGGTTATTACTCAAAACTACAAGTCTATCTAATCATATATTCAGTTCTCATAGTAACCCTTTAATACATCTGGTTATTCAGCTATGGGTTGAACGATTATGTCTCTCCATCGATCGAGATTCGACTCCATTTCCTGAGGAAGAATACTACATTGGCTAAAGGCGCGGGTTTGTTTTCAAAGGTAGAGACGTATATGTGAATGAGTGTGTGTATTTTTCCCAGTTAAGTTTGTCCGACAAAGTTTCCTTTTTACAGTTGGCTTGCCTATTCAGTAGCTGATTGGGTTGAAATATAGGTAACTTGTATATCAGTGTCAGAACTGCAATTAACACAACACAATTATCTTAACTTGGAAAAACTTACTAGTGACCTACGTTAACTAATGTATCATGATTAATTCAAGGTTTGCCCCTATTTTTCCTTTATTTTATTGGGAGCAGACCCAAGGCATGATATTATTATGTTGCTTTCTGATATCTCATTCTCACCTTCTTATTGTCTGAATGGTGCATATACACTAGTGACACTATTCTATCGGGTATATTACAATTATTTTTTGCTACGTGTTGTTAACTCTAATCACACACTTCTTCAGTTTTCTCTTCGAAAGCAGAAATGATTTTCAAATTGATGTACTATTAGCTTGATTTTACTTTGAGTGAATATACGCTTCCTCTCACTAATTTATTTTGCACATCAGTGTTTCCTCACAATACTCTGAGGGTAGATGTGAAAAAGAGAAAAGTGTAGCGTCATGTACTTTGTTAGGCACACATAGTTTTTTCTAGCTTCCGTATAAGCCAATCTATTCACTCTTCCGGAACTACATTTTGGTCTTGTCACTCACTGGCTTATTTATTCTAACTGTTTTCAGATGAGTGTGTGTGCGTACCTTATTTTATTCATCACATATTTGTAGCTTATTTTTACTCGGCTATAAATATTGATTAACGCTCGATTAAGTCGAGTCGACTCACTTGCCTTCTCTAATCTGCTTCGCTCTTCCCTCTTTGTCTCGTCACCCTGATTACCTGTTCAAATCAATGAGTGCATGAAATATACATATTGAAAATCCATTCTCCTATTTGGCTTATTTAATTCCTCTATTCACTAACGCGAGTGAAGTCGATAATTATATACGAGGATAGGCGACATGTTCGTACGATCTACCTGGAGTCGGATATAGGGCCACTAGATATTTATATGAGCCGACAAGATACAACAGCACTAAATTTAAGCTGTCTTCCTTGCAGATCATGGTCTTCAAATGACTCCAAAACGACCATCTCTGACAGACTCCATACAATAAACATTAATCAGTAATTGCAACGAAGAGTATACATCACAATTGATTGATCACTGGGTGGTGATCAATCCCATGCATGTCAGGTCCTTCTTAGTGCTGATCGAATGCTATCGATCGAGTTGCAATGTGGCCACCAGTCTAGGTGGCTCGACACAGTAGGTGTACATGTATGTACATGTATGGTCAATAGTTGACAACATGATTTATAGATATGGTGTTACCTAAGTAATGATATTAAATACACAGTTAGTGAAAGTTTACGATATAATATTTATACAGGTGGAACAGGGAGTTAATGAACTGGTCTGGGATTTCATACTGTACTTTGAGTTTACAGATGTTACAATGTGCTTAAAAATGATATATCGTGGAAACTGTAAACCTGACAAATACAAACCTGCTGCCATAATTTCCACCTTGGCGTGTCACATTCATGATTCTGAGAAATGATGGTAAGAGAAAGCAGCAGAATTAACAACAAAAGGTTACTAAAGAAATTTAGTTCTTTTATTTTTGAAATGGGAGGGGCCAAAGTATGTCTTTTACCAGACAAAACTGAAATTACTCAATGAAAGAACTTCAAAAAACCATAGGAACTAAACGCAATGTACGAGAAATTGTAACAGGCAAAGAGGCCTCAGTTAATGGAAGGTTGAGAAGCAAAGTGGAGTGAATTAACAGTAACGTAAAAATCGTCTCAATTGTCATATGACTTTATCACCACAGTTTTTGTTTGTTTGCTGCTCTCTTTTATTGTTTGCCTTGTAAATAAGCGTCTGAAAATGCATGTGATAAGATGAGTAAGTCAAATAGATAAACCAAAACAACGTAAACACGAGTCTGGAAAGCAGCAAACATGGGATAACAACCTTAATATCACTCAATGTTTGTCTTGTTAACAAACATAAAAAGTTGAAGAAAACCAAAGTGTTCTGCACCACAAGTATGGGTGGATTGAAAACATTGCTCTCACTATCATTGTTTGATGGTCATTAACCCCATTCTTCCACCTGCTTTGATGTTAGGCTCTTCTGAGGTGTTTGTTAAAGTGAATTTGCATTTTGCCTCCAAGATCTATGTTCAACAACCTGTTGGAAAACACCGATTCCTCAAGTACCTCAATTAAGTATATCGGACAGGTAAAGCTTGTAAGCAGTTGGTAGATCAGCGAAACGATAGTACATGGCTGCACAGAACAGAGCACGAATTCGCAAGCAAAATATGATAGCAAGGACAAATTAGTAGGTGGAAGTCGTAAAGTTCGATAACTTTAAGGCAGTGAGTAAGGATCTGAAAGTAAATGGTAGGTCAGTAACATGTACGGTAAAAGTTGAAAAGTGCTGGGTAGCAAGTAAGGGAGAACTCAGATTGTCATGGTTGATAGTGTCTCTTAACAGGTCCAAATTCGTCATTGTTGTGTTATTATTCTGAGGACGTCAAGTATTTATCCAATACAACTGTTTAAGGAAGTTATAGTAGTTATAAAGTACATATAAAAAACCGCTTGGTATGAGCTGTGACCTTAAAAAACGCATCGGTTAGATATTTTAGGCGTAAAATGCCCCATTTTTAGGCATTGGGTACGTGATGCCTCAAAAAGGAGAAAAAAGGGCAACAGGACACTTGAGTATAAACATTAAACAATGCTCAAAGGTTTGTAGTCGAGATGAAAAAAAGTGGTATATTAGTACATGAAACTCATGCTATCTGCCGTTGAAAGAGTGAAGTGTGGAGACAGCCTTCAGATAAAACAATCCAGCAACAAAGAACAATTATTCACGATGTGTGACAAGGTGAAATAGGCTTAAATGATGAAAAGTCGAAGTTATAATCACGAAGGCTGTTCATTAGAATCGAGAGTTCGTTGAAAGAGAGTGAAGCGCTCAGAAACTCTAATAAACAAGTCTTTCGTTGTCTACTTTTTTATTGTAATTTTTTTCGTCTAATGCCAGTCACCAGGCCACAATGTAAAAGTCCGAGTTCGAATATTATGATTTATCTTAGAAACACGAGCCTGATAAGCGAGGGTGGGAGAACAAGCTTAGGTATTACTGATTGGTTGCCTCGTCCTCAACCATAAAGAACCCGGAGCAAATAAAATGTTCTGCCCCACATTCGTGAGTGATCAGTTACTCCACCCTTCCTTCTTTTGTGATGATAGGTACGTTTGGACTTACTTTTAAATAAAAATTTCCATACACAGTGTTCTATTTCGCATCCCGTTGGAGAACAATATTTATGTAAGTACCCTTTTACTAGCTTATCAGTCGACTACAAATTACGGAGAGTGCGGAAGGCATCGATGCATTACTTTAGATGACTACACCATTTATTATCAGTTTTCAACCAAAGTTTTAGCGTTTAAAAGGGTACGACGGGAGATAGATGTTTACCGAAGTGAACGAAAAAGTCTAGAAATCTGATGGTCGTAAATAAGACAGTGGGTAATGAGATGAAATTATTGGTTAGTCAGCAAAGTGTATATACCATTTAAGTGTCATCGGCGGATAAAAAGGCCTTACCAAGTGTGAAGCAATGGAATGGGACATTACCATACTTAGTGGACAATAAAAGTCCATTGACTGAGCCCTGGAAGATTTTATTATTAATGTTCTGAGGGTGGGAGTAGTGTTTCCCCGTTTTCACTACCTGGGTTCGGTCTTCAAAGGAGGATTAAATGTAGTTATACATTTTACACGCCATATCAAAAGTTTTTAACTTATTTAGTAGAGATCAGTATTGCACTTTAAAAAAAGCTTAAGTAAAGTCATAGTATAGAGAGTTAAAAAGGTAGATAATAAAACATAAAATTATCAGTGTTTCTTGACATCTTACTCTCTTGACATGCTTTCCATTCTGATACGTAGTCATTTTATTTTAACTCCAATTTTCCTTTCATCATTTGAACCTACTCCACCATGTTAAATATCACAACTCACTGTTCGTTATTACTGTATTCTCTCATCTGGAGGCTAAAACTACATTTTACTTTAGCAACAAGAGACAGTATGAGTTTAAACTAAGAATTAGTCATACCTCTGTCTGTTCAACTACAAAATGTTAAACATTGATTAGTGTTCATATCCAAGTGCCTTGCTGTTCCTTTGTTTCTATTTTTACAGCATCACGCTCTCAGGGCACATATATGGTACTTCTGACGCCTGGAACAGACGTGACCTACATTTTTTTCAAGGTTATAGCTCACACCAAGCACTCTGCAAATTTACTTTGTAACAACTAAAAACTTGAAAAGTTGTATTGCATAAATACTTAGTACGAACAGAATCCTAGCACAATTATGCAGAGTTAAAATCTGGTGTGGAACATGGACGCGGTACCATTTCGGAAAAATGTTTTAGAAAACTGTACTCAGTGCGATACTAAAACATGAACCTAATTACTGACACTTTGACATAGTTGAATGAATGTAGTGTATTTAAATTTTGTCGATATACTTCATTTAACAACTACATGAGAAGCATACTGTTGGCAAACTAATGTTGGAATTCATAGACCCTGCGTGCACCTGCCATGGTAGAAATATATTGTGTCTGAGGACTACAACTGACCGGGATAGGAAGATACATTACTCTCTGACAAAGTTATTCCCAGGCAACTCAACAAAAGGGACAGTAGTTTTGTTAGAATTCAGCCTTTTGTTGGAGAGTGGGCCATACCACTAGCCAAAACTGCGTGCCGGCCATCAATAAGATGTTAATCGAGAAGAACATAAATATCTTCATGAGCATGGTTAGTAGTTTTACAGCTGTCAGTTAAGACCGTAAGTTTTATTTCTCAGTACTTAATTTATCCGTGGCTAACGTCCTTGAAGAAATGTACTGAAATGCCATGGAACGACTTGGTGATGATGATGTTTTGAATCAGTTAAGAGTGGCATTGAAGATGAGTCCTCCATCACTTCCGAAAAATTTGGGACATGCATGCATAGACTAATATTTTTGTCGGAGCGACTTAGTAAGACACTTACTTTTACCTATTCACAAATATTGCGACATGAAACATTCCTAATAGCCTCTGAATAGAGATTTATTGATACGTTTTCTTGAATGAAATTGTTACAATGCCTTTCTTCCTCCTTCTCGTGTTCGATTCAGTGAATATTGTAGCATCAAAAACATAAAAATGATATTTGTGTGAAAACATTATTTTTGTAGTAATGCACTTCATGACTGGGCTGTTTCAATCACTGTTCTTCATTCTGCTACCTTCGTTATCTTTAGTTAAGCTTTCTTAGCGCACTTCCGCCCAGTGCTTCTGTGAAATAAAATGAAATCAACATACAAGGTCACACACATTCGACTAGGAGGATATTGAAACCTTGGATAGAGGGGAAACTACACGACCAAGCTGTCCAGCCTGGAGAGCATAACTCGACCTAAGCCATCTGTCCGGGCAACAAATCTCTGCTATATTGAAAGTACTTGTTGAACACATCCTACACCGCTAGTAAATCTTGAAATGTCAAGTTGTGTTGACTTCTTACTTCCTTATACTCACCTCGTTTTCCTGTACACAGGTGTTTGACGAAGTATGAGAGATTTAACTGATCGATGAAACACAATAACAAAGTGATGCGTAAACATATGAGGTGTGGCTAGAAGTTATGGTGGGCGTTTAGCAGTAGAGTGTGGATACTCCAGATGAAGTTTGTTCTGAGGAGCAAGTCATAAGACTATTGAGGCATGAAGCAATGGTTGATGTGGAAGGATGACTGCAGAATATCTCTGGAAATGAGTTTGAGAAACTCCTCACCTTGGTTCAGTAGGGAGGTTCGCATCCTTCTCCGTAAAAGAAGGAAAATGTGGGATAGATTTAGGTCACTGGGGACTCATGAGGCAAAATATCAGTATCAAAAAGCTCGGAATACCTGCGCTTTGACCCTCCGTAAGTCCAGAAAGCTATACGAAGAGAAAATCGTTAAGGAATCCATAGAATGTCCTAAACGTTTGTATTCGTATATAAACCAAAGGACAAAGAGAAGAAATGTCCCTTCACTATTGGGAGACCGTACTGTCTCATCACTAATGGAGGATGACTTTGGCAAAGCTCATGTATTCTCAAAATACTTTAGCAATACATATATATATATATACCATAGAAAGACCCTTCCCACCAGTCCATGAAAATCCCCCCACACAAACACTGGACAGCGTGACCGTTAATGAACTTGATATCCTTGATCTGCTAAATAAGCTTGACATAGGCAAATCCACTGAACCCGATGAACTGCATCCTAGGTTACTAAAGGAATTAGCTAACTTTGTTGCGAACCCTTTAAGTATATGTTTTAACCCAGGGTCGTCAACCAAAAGACTGGAAGAACGCCACAGTAAGTCCTGTCTTCAAATCAGGTACAAAACACAAGCCTGAGCATTACCGATCCATTAGCCTAACTAGTGTGATTGTTAAAATCTTAGAAAAGATTATTCGGAAGCTGTTTAACTACCTTGATGAAAGCCGGATCCTCTCGGAGAAGCAGCATGGTTTTAGAACAGGTTATTCTCGTCTCACTAACTTATTAGTCGCTCGTGAAAGCTGGTACGCTCTTAAGGACCAAAAGTTACCTGTAGACGTAGCCTACATTGACTTCAGCAGAGCTTTCGATAAAGTTCCCCACAACCGGCTGTTATATAAGCTAAGAAATGTCGGGATTGGAGGCAATCTATTGTGTGGATAAAAGACTTCCTAGTTGGGCGTCAACAAAGAGTACGGGTGAACTCCAAGTTGTCTAGTTGGGAAACTGTGCCTGGTGTGGTCCCCCAGGGTACAGTTTTGGGGCCAGTGTTAATACTCTTGTACGTAAATGACCTCCCTCGTCCACTATCGTCATCGGTCTTGCTCTATGCTGACGATGTCAAGATATGGAGAGCGATACGAAGTAAGGGTGAACTCCGAAATGACCTGGAGAGATTTTCTGAATGGTCCCAAACCTGGCAATCGCCGATAAATACTTCCAAGTGTATTGTGATGCATATTGGCCACCAGGGTACAGATATATACACGGTGAATAACACTGAGCTACCTATTGTCCAGACACAATGACTTAAGAGTCATCGTTAGTCAAGACTTAAAGACTAATACACACTGCCGTGCAATAGCCACTAAAGGTTTTAGAACTTTATGGTCCATACGTAGGGCTTTTAGTCATCTCGACACTAAAACGTTTCTGACTTTGTAAACAGTGTTCGTGCGTCTTAAATTTGAGTACTGCATACAAGCAGCTAGCCCCTGCCTAAAAAAGACAGTGAACTCTTGGGAAGAGTTCAGAGAAAAGCAACTAGGCTGATTCCCGGAATAGCGAAGCTCCCGTATGGTACCAGACTGACCAAGCTAAACCTATTCCCGCTGTCATATAGAAGAATCAGAGGCGGCTTGATTACAGTTTTCAAATTGCTTAATGACAAATTTGCGCCCGATATGCCCTCATTTTTCTTGTCTTCCAAAATAGAAAATATATGAGGACACTCCAAAAAAGTTCACAAGCCCAGGACGAATTACTTGTCAGCTGACTACCGACTTTCCCATCGAATAATCAACGAGTGGAATTCATTACCTGAGAACGTGGTTGAGGCTCCATCCGTCGACTCCTTCAAAAGAAAGTCGGATCAGCTGAGAGACCATCATTGCCAGGACTAACAGAGGCCAACAAACCTCCTGTCCTTTCCAAACCGAAACCGAAACCGAGTCTGAAACTGAAACTCAAACTGAAGAGAATTCGTTTCATGAAATAAGACTATGGCCTTCTCAGTTCTTGAAGGCTGCAGGGAATTGTTACTGCTAAGAAAAAAACTAAGAGATAAGAATGAATGACAGTATTGGCCCTAATAATAAGACCACTGGCCGATACTTGGAGTTCAGCAAGTCGGATAACCAGACCAGTCTTAGATACTTAAAGAAATCCCATTGGTTGAAAGTTTCGCCTCAGAAACCAACTTGATGATTGAGCCATACGACATCTTTGTATGACACCAGATATCTGTTACTGAATTTGTAAACTATTTTCCTTACTACATTCTCTTTCTGTTAATTGAACACTTAACCGTTGGTGTAGGCTCAAGGACTACTAGGAAGTTGTTGTTTTAGTTCAGTTGCGGTCAGCTGATGATGGCATCATCCATTAACATCTTGAAAGCCGACTCTGTTCTTCGTCTCAGTAGGCTTGGGTTGTAAAATTATTTAGCTTATTTTCAAAGGTACTTTTTTAAAACGTTGGAAACCCGCATGGCTAGTTCTTTATGGGAATGGTGAACTGCGATACTTTGAAAGTAAGGATGATTATGTAGCGAAAGCGACTATTAATGTTCCACGAGTTTGCAGGGAAATTCTGTCTGGTCATGTAAGTTAATGAAAGTTTATGCTAAAGCTTAAGTATACCACTATGTTATTAGGTTTACTATGATAATATATTGTCTCTATAGTATTTCAAAAGTTTTAAGCACTAATATCTGATTTTAATTTATAGTATGGGTTGTTTGTGGGAATTTACTCGTAGATGTCTGCGGTTTTGTCTGTTGACTTCTCCAAATCATATCAACTAAGGTTGTCGTAGATCTACGAAATCCAGTTAAATGAAAAACAACTTGATGTGCAGATATTACATCCTACCTGTCTGTCTGACTAATGCCCAGTGTGCATTTGTGCAATTATGGGTGGACATCTTCAGTAACAAAGAAAGTAGGTTGGTCGACCTCTATTGTTTCTTGCAGCTTGTTTCCCAGTAGAGACGCCATTTCTTGAAAATGTTCACTAATAGGCTTAATAATTTTCGTTCAAGTAGGACGATCTAGTTATTGACTCCTTGATTCAGGGAACGAGATCCCGTTGAGTTTATTTGATTGTGGTTTTAAGCCTTTTTCCCTTGACATTGGAGATGACAAGTTCCACTGGCGTAAAAATGATACCATATGTTGATACTGAAATTGCTTTTCAAGATTCAGCGCCGATGTAAGGTCACCTCGCGTCATATAGTGAGGGAAAGGTCCCAGTGTTGTAATCACTCATCGTAGGAGAGTCTGGAAAGACCTGTCATTAACCTAGTTCCTACTCATTGAACACGCTCAAGTGTGGTAGGATCTTTAGTAAGACATGGACTAGCTGAATAAATCCAATGCTCTAAGCGAGGTCTCACATAGGTGCAGTATGAAATCCGAAACATATCTTCAAAACATTTGAATACTTGGCCAAGTGACCTTAACACTCAGATATCTTTGGGAACTGGTGCATTGTAACTCACAGTTGCTTCTAAGACGTGACTGACTATTACTCCCGGGGCTCGTTGGAAGCTGTGCCAACGGTTGTATACCATTTACCATTGCCGTGTCCAATGTTCATTAGGGCATTTCTAGGATTAGTCTCCAAACCTCAGTTTCGGGACCATCTAATTAGTTCCTCAAAATCAACTTGGAGATCAAGATGATCACTCTCACTGCATATTGTTAGACTTTGACATGATCCGCAATAAAGTGTTAATAACTTAGACAGTCTTGGTAATTTATTGACGTAGGGGACAATATAGAAAACTTAATATTGTACCTTTGTGTACACCGTTTCTAACCATTTCTCATCCAGATACTGTCCCATTTACCTTCACTCTCTCTTTGGGCATTGAAAGTTCCTTGTCCACTCTTGCCTGGCACTTGTTATTCGAAATCTGGAGACCGTGATATACCTTTCCAAATGTACTGTTAAAATCCATGGATAGTATGTCGAGACAAATCGATATCTTTGCCTGTTGTCCAATTTTCTGTCTCAACTAACAAATTAATCAAACATAAATGTTTCTCGTAACCATTGTTGTTCATGAGTTAACAGATCATATAATTATACATAACGTATACTTAATTGTTTTTTCGATTTTAAGTGTGTTGCTAAGATGAAGATACTATTAAGGGGTAGTACGGGACGAAATAATAGTAAAACATTGCTCATTTGCTTTTTGACTGTGTAATTTCATTTACTCGAGAAACTTTTACTTGCTAACTTTTCATGAACGACTTTTATTATAGCGTATCTTCATTTATCGGACACTTAAACTAAACTGTGTTGCCGAACCAATCAGGGTTGATATCTACACTTCAAGGTCGTGCCAGATCTAACTTTTAAATTTCTTGATATCGACAGAACTCTTACTATAGATAGATCTATGAGCAACATTAACGAAAATACTGTAATTGACTGTCTTCAGAGCGAATATGCGATAGGGAGTTGAAATGGGATTAGGTAAATGGCTTTTAATATAATTGTAGTGAGTTTTCTAGAATTTGAGATAAAAAGTGACACTGTATGGCATCTACGGTTCTTTCGATAATAAAAAAGGATGAGTTCATACAGGGACCACGGTGTATACTGAAGATTGGAGAGTCTTTTTTTGAAAGATTACAATGCCAATGTAAAGCCATTGTTCACTAACGAACCCGTAGACCTTAGTAGGATCCACACTAATAACATAGAAGTGCGGGAGCAGTTGAACGGTTATTTGTACTCATATAAAGGTTTCGAAAGAAAAATGACTTAGTCACGTGGATGAATTCCTCTACCAAACATTCTTTAATTCCAAAACAGTAACTCATTCTGAACACAGGAAATTTCATGAGTGGTGCAAAAACTGTATGTATTTCCTGTCTTTTTTCTCTGTGTTATAACTCATTCTTTCATACATTTTTTTTTATGACTAGTCAAGTTGACATTACTTTTTAGCGGTTATTTATGTCGATTAATTTCGGCAACATTAGTTTAGCCTTGAACATACACTAGATGGCATCGTCCAAATAAGATTGGTATGTGGTTGCTAGAAATTGTTACAAGATGTAGCAGTTAATTTTGCTAGATCCACGTTCTCATGAGGTCCGTTTATGTTCAATACAAACTATAAGTTTTCACATTTGCCGTTCTCACTAACATCTAGTCAGAGCCATGTTGGTAGATGCAGACTACTTGGTTGGGGTTCGCGTGACTGTCGTGACCAATGGTTGGAGACTATGAGAGACGTGTCTCGGAATCAATCACAGTGGCGTACGTGTATACTCTCTGTGTTTCCTCTTAGATCACGGGATTCAAATCGCTTTATACCTTTATTTGTGCGAACTAGTTCTTTCTTTCTGTAAAAACGTCTTGAGTTAAGCTGAAATGTTGACGTTATTCGGCCACGGTCTACACTCAGAAGTAGACAGTATAATTTTGTTGATGAGTGGTAGACAACACAAAGCCTCATTGACTGCCTTTGATAAAATGACGCAAACATTATTTTCTTCTCAATGGTCAAAAATGGTAAATCCCTTACGCATTCCTATATGGAAAAAACCAAGTAGACATTTTGAGCATTCTGTCAAAACATGGATGCTTATTTCACTTCTATCTGTTATAGTACCTGTTTCGTTACTCAAAACTCGACTATTACAGTACCCTTTGAATTTTAATATTTTTATTCTCTCTTTTGTTTTTGTAGCGAAATATCGATCCACCTAAAGATCGTTCTAGCGAGTGCATTTTCGGCCTCAGGACAGATGAATCTGACTGGTATTTCTGCGCCCAGTCACCTGATGATGCAGTGGTATGGCGTCTTGCTTTATCTGAAGTAAAAGGAATGTCCATCCCTCGTTATCGAGTTCATATGCCACCTCCAGAAGCTCCACCACCAGGTTATACAGATGGCACAAACTACTATCAATACGCATGTCCTGCTGAAACCACAGTTCCTTTATATCAAGCTTCTGGAGGAATGCGGGAAGTACCTGTAAGTAACAGGTCCATAATGAATGCTGTTAATCCTGTATTTGATTTATATTGTAACCTAACATGGGAAGGGTGTACATATAATTTGTTTCTAATGTGTTTGGTAGTGTAACTGATCCATAAACTTGATTCCTCATTAAAAAGTCCTTTGCTATGAGCATAGATAAAATCTTCAGTACAGCTTTATGAAAATTTTAGTAGCGCTTCAGATACAGTTTTTTACTTTGAATAAATGGAAATAAACACCAAATTTCCTGTGACGTTCATTGTGATAGAGTATAGAGGAAAATGCAAAGGTTGTCTTTGGAGAAATTCGTTACAATGATGTTGTCCTTAGGCTCAAGCTTCACACATCTTCGCTCCATTTGTCGAATAATATCATCAGGAAAGGTATGACTAACTTACTTTTACACGAAATGCTATATGACCAGTAAGTTACAGTCATTTTTCTGGGTAAAGAAGCAATCATTTCCATAATCTACACAAATTAGTTCTTGACAAGACGTTTCAAAAAAGTATTGAGCTTGATAATAACTAGTATTAATTAACAGGTAATCGGTTGAAATATCATATAGTTGATAGATCAGTGTCAGGGTCATTATCCTAATTTAGGGCAATTTTAGGCAACAGGATATGAACATTTGGTAGTTCTCATAAATAAAAGAAATACCTTGAAAAAAAGTTTCTTAAGGTTTTGGTAAATATATTACAGTCAGGTAATACTTCAGGTTAATCTCAATCTTCAGTTTCTTTAACATACCATAAGTGTTAATTTCCCTTTCAACAATTATCCATGAATTTCATCTGATACTCCTGACGATGCAAAAGTGTAACAAAAATAAACAAGAGTGAACAGTAATTGGTTAAACTTGAATCCCCTCATTGTGGAACGTGGATGCGTGGTACGGCTGAAAGTGGAGAAGGCCCGCCTTCTCTCATGACCACGTGCATGCAAACACTGCCACGGATGTCCTACTCACTGCCTTCTAGTGGCGAGGAGGTGTTGTTTACGAAATTGAGAGAACAAAAAGTGAATGTCAGGCACTTTAGCCGGGTCGGTGGACACGGAAATTCCAGCTAGTGGAGTTGGAAAACCCTAATTCCAAACCAATAGTGCACATGAGCTCCAGTATCCTGTTGGAACAAATAGTATATGAACCAATTGTTGGTCACCGGCTACTATGTGACTGCATTTCATTACATTGCTCCACTGCCTTAAGGATCAGACCTTTAGGTCGAAAGCCACTCTTTATCTTCCCTTAAACCTTGAGATTAAAGTTGTTTCATATCTGTCTTTCTTCCTGTACTATATCCTTATATACAATCTTTCTTTTATATGTTACCACCACTAAATTAACTGTTTCTATGAATCCGGTGTTCATCTTGTTGTGCTAACGAGGTATGGCAACGTGGACCGATGCATATATGTGCCTGGTCCTACGTTGCAGCTGACTGACTGACTTAGGTCGAAGGCTCTGGGTGTGGCCCTCTAAGAAAACCACCTGCTTCAATTTGAGCACCTGGGCATTATCACAGCCCTCACACAAATCAAATAAGATTTGTGTGGCGCATATGTATCTGGTGCTTCGTCGTACCAATATCTATATGTTTAAGTAAATAAATAAAATAAAAAAACACTATAATGGTGTTCTTTTAATTACTGACTAACATTAATAAATATGATTAGTTCATGATTTTGTGCACAGTTTTATCGGATCATGTTATTAAATTGTTCCCTCAGGATCCTGGAGTCCATATGTACCATTACTTTGAAATCAATGTTTTCCAAGTCCCCTAGGTGGACTTTCTGTTTCCACTAACTCGGTTAAAACTTCGGACATTCGCTTTCCTTCCTTTCAATTTCGTAAACAACACCCCTCCCCGTCACGAGGAAGCAGTAAATAGGATTTTTGTGGCAGTGGTTGTACATACGTGGCCATGTGAGAAGAGCATTTTGAGAGGAAGAGCTGACTCTCCCCACTCTCGGCCGTACCAGGGCATTTGGGGGCTGTTTTTTTAAACACATAAATAAATACATAAATTTATGACCATAGTTATTTTATGTTAGTTACATAAAATGATTTATCTTGTTTTAATTTTTCTATAGATTATATATCGTGGTTCAGACGGTCAATATATAATGCCTCGACAAATTATTGAACATCCTGATGGATCACGTACAATTATACTTGGTGATGGTAATGAAATTCCATGTCATTGTCGACATGGTTATTATTGTGGTTGTGGTTATGGTTATAGTGTTGGTGATGCAGCTTTACTAGGTTTAGCAGCTAGTACATTGATGTGGTCTCCTTTCTTATGGTCACCATTTTTTTGGTGTTAAGTTATATTCCTTCATTCATACAAGATAAAGTCCATCTTTGTCGTCGACGTCGTCGTCGTTGTTGTTGTTGTTGAGATTTTCTTTAGTCATAGATTATGTCATCATTTATCTTTATTATCTTGTTATCTCAAATGGTATTCAGGTATTTTTCTTTTCCTTTTTTGGGGATTTTTTTGATGATGATTTTGATATTTTCTCTAGTTCTTTATCTTATTACCATAAGAATATTTTTGAATAATTTACTTTATTGTTTTTGGTCAAAACAATAATAAAGTTTATTCTTCTATATTACTACTTTTTCTTTGTCATCAAAGAAGGGTCACTTGAAGCTAGATCACCATGGAAAACCTGTAAATCCTGGACGGTTGTTTCGACCTAGTATGGGATTCATCAGCAGTGCGAATAAGCAATTGGCTCAGTAGTCTAGAAATTCAGCACTCGCTCGTGAGATTGATAAGTCCTTGGTTCGAACCTCGTGAGATGGTATTGTGAATGTGGTCGATCACTGCTGAGGAGTCCCGTACTAGGACGAAATGGCTGTCTAATGCTTCTAGGTTTGTTCATGGTAGTCTGTCTAGCTTCAATTGACTCGTGAATTCAACTATTAACCTCTGATGCGAGAAGGTAGTGAGTAGAACTTCCCTGGCACTGGCTTTATTCGTGTGGCTATGTGAGAGCATTTCGAGAGGGAGAGCTGACTCTCTCCTCACTCGGCTGTACCAGGGCATTTGGGCGCTAAACTCTGCCGCGCCAGGAGTCAAACCCGGGCTGCCTGTAGATTTTTCCTCTAAGGAAATAATATATTGATATATGAAACATTCATCTTATGATTAGAAGTTTCATAGATCACTTGTATTTTAGTAAAATGAAGACCTGGCTCTATCTCTCACTGATTTCATTCTTAGGCTTCGAAAATAATAAAAAAAACATTACAGCAATAAATCTGTTCCATCAAATTGCACTATTTTATAACTTTCTACAATAGCATGGAAACCAATCCACTGCTTCATCATTGAATTTCTTTATAGGATGATGACTGTAATATAAACAATATCCAATTTATAGATGAATCTTACGTTTTAAGTACTCAGAGGTTAGTTTTCTAAAAGATAGGGTCGCTAACCACATGCCCGACCCTCCTCCTTTATCCGGGCTTTGGACCGGCAGTAGCCCCTGGAGGAGCTACAGACGGAGTTAAGTTGACAATCTAAATGATTAAAAAAGGTTTCCACCAATGAATGGATTTAGATAAGGTTTCTATGTGAACTGAGACTCCTTGGAAGGAAATTCAAACCTATGATCATTCACTTAGACAAAACAACTAATTACAATTCTCTAGGTAGAATGGTCCAAATGAACCAATATATTGGATTCACTTAGTATTGTTTGTTTGAATCTTCCCATTGATGTTTAAGCCTGCAACTGGTCGGTCTCTAATTGGCATATGTATATACTGTGCGTATTGCCTCGATGTAGCCTTATTTCACAAGCATTGTAAGCAAAGATTGATAGTGGCTAGCAGTGGAATCCAGGACGCACGTTTCGTCATATTTGGGACAGCTGGATGTACCTGCATATCAGAGATGTTCGCTTTGGTTAAACGCCCATTAAAAACTAGTAAGCACTGAACAGCTGTTTCTTCTTAGTAGAATACTCTTCAATAGTGAGCATACAAATAACTCTACTACAAGGGATTGAACAAAGTACCTTCGACCTCAGGAATTAACGCTTAACTTGGTGACTATGGAGCTGCTATCCAGTGGTGCATATTGTCGAAATTCGGTCAACTCATCTTGATTTCCTGAGTCACCAATCCATACTGTTGTTCTGTAAGATTATTTAAAGTAAACATTTCATGAAGGGAGTATAAGTATATTCAATCAAGAGTTTCCCTCATATATGTCTGCATCCAATCATTATGAACTTCAACTTAATGACTAAGTTTTCTAGATAGTAATAGATAACTTTATCCTTATTTTGAAATAAGACTATGATAACTGAAAATATATTGTAGTGACCTGCTTTTCTCGACGAGAACGCGATTAGTGTAATGGAAACAATTATTATTATAACCAATTGTACCAGTGATTGTTCTACAGTACTCGTCGTTGTTTAACTGTATCAAATCACTTTTCGTTCGGTCGTCCGCCTTGTTCGCTCGAAATTTCTCACGCTCTGCCCTTATTACCTGTACTCGTTGGCACATCTTTCGATACCACGAGATCGCCAATAAATATACTTTATCTGGACCAGTCGCAGTCTTCTGATTTACGAGCTAGCGAAGGAACCAAGTCGTTTTTGGGTGTGTAATCTTAATGTAGTGGTGATCATAGTCAATGGAGACTCGATGCCATCTAAAATATCTTGACTTTCTAATCAATCTAGTGAACAAGAAAACGCGTAAGGACAACCCAATGTATTTGGAAACAAAATTACATAATCATCTCACTAAAACCTGACAACCATACAATAAACAAACTGATCAATTGCAGTCCTAAACATCAATGAGAAGATTCAAACAAACAATAGCAAGTGAACTTAAACTTCACCCCATTGCACAAGCAAGTGTTTGAAGCGAACGGTACTGGGTTTGAGTCCCATAGTGAACATCAACTCTGAGATGCAGCTACATCCTGCTGTCGAGTCCCAAATAGGACGAAACGCGCGTCAAACTGGATTCCACTTCTACCCACTATCGATCTTTGCATACATTAAACAAACTATTAATCAATATCTCAATCTTGATTGTTCCTTCTGCAAATATCTGTCCATCGTCTCTGATTTCATTGTTCATTCATTTTCATACTAATTGGGTTCCGTTCCCATTCTTTCTTTATCAATCTTCTGCTGAAATACATTCTCTGCTTGACCATCATTATATATTACTTATGTAGATATAAGTAATCAACATCACATCAATACGTGAGTTAATAATATAATAGTAGATCAGGAACATTTTCATAGTAAAGTACATATTAATTTAATAAACTATTATCTACTTAGGTGTATATTATGATAGAGTTTATATGTTTCTAAATCAGGTTATACAAATCATACAATAATTAGACTAATTACTTTTAAATGATACGGTTTTGATAACTTACTTACTTATGTCTGTTACCTCTCGTGGAGGAGCATAGGCCACACACCAGTATTCTTCATTCAACCTTGTCCTGGGCGATCCTTTCCAGTTCTTTCCAGTTGTTATTCATCCTTTTCATATCTGCTTCTATTTCCCGGCGTAATGTGTTATTTGGCCTTCCTCTTTTCTACTTCCTTTCCGGATTCCAAGTTAGGGCTTTCCTTGTATCTAACCCGTATCTAGCCTTTGCTGTCCAGCCTGTGTGCAATGGGTTTCGCTGATTCCGAGTACTGCCAATTTGTATCTCCTCATTTCTATTGCTGTTTGACTAGTCTTCCCGGTCTCCCATATTGTTCCATGTACCTGGTTGTTAGAAGGTGCATCGGCCTCGTGACTTCCGAAGAATCTCAGCTTTCATCATTAGGCGTCATAATTCTTCCTTCAACTCCCAGAGCAGTGTTTAAACGATTTGAATGATATTTTCTGGTCATCGTTTTTCTAGCGAGTTATTTTTCTACGGGACGAAGTCGCTAACTCCATGTCCAATCCTCTTCCTTTACCCGGGCTTGGGACCGGCAGTAATTCTAGAAGAACTACCGGCGGGGTTATTTAAATTAATATGATAGGCGAAAAAATTCTACAAAAGAAAAAATCCTTTGTGAGAGGTACACTTTTCAACATGAAATACCGAACAAAGATGTATCTAGATTGTTGAGTTCTTTTTATATGAATTTATATTACATGTAAATGTAGCAAGATATCTTTGAACAATATAAATGTCTAAAGGTTAAGCGTTCGCATTTGAAACTGATAAGTCATGGATTCGAATCTCGTGAGATGGGATTGTGGATGATCACCATTGAGGAGTCCTATAATAGGACGAAACAGCCATCTAGTACTTCTAGATTTTCCATGGTAAACTAGCTTCAACTGACTCATGAATTCAAATAATAAATAAATGTTTCAACTTATTTCTCTATAGCCTGATAAAAAGGAAATTCAAGGTGATCACAATAATTACTCTACTTATTTCGATTGATTTGACGTGAGGCAGTTTCTACCTAGCATTATTATTGCGGTTCATCAACCTGTATTTGATGGCTTTCTTCATGAAGTATTTAGATTTTAATACAATCGTTATACAATAGGGGGTCATGCCGAAGTATCATATAGGTAAATAAATGTGTAAGTTACATTTAAATAGGAGTTATGTATAATAATACTAATGTAGGGCCAGTGAAATGTCACTGAATACTAGCCAAATCATCCGGCAGTTGGGTCACTGAATATCAAACAGATCATTGATCCCCGTCAAGGTCAAGAACAATCAACGCGCATCAGTTAATCATACGCCATGGATTGGCCCATGCGGCAGTGGTTGTACTTTCACTTGTATCTCCTTTAACTAATATATTCCTGTAATAACGTCCTTTGTGTTGTACAGTCTTCAGAGCATCCATGGTCCCTTGATACGTCGATGAGGCAATCCACGTAAGGTGTTGATCACGAGGTGTGACTTAGGAAGTTAGCTTGTTCGTTACACCGTTCCCGTTTAACTCGAGTAGACCTTCAATCATCCTACATAGATCATCAACGTTGATGGTCTACACTAACTTTAATAAGTTAATAAGTAAAACAATAGTAAGCATTATCATGATAGAAGGATCTGTGGAGATTTAAAATCTGCATAGTTAAGAAGTAATTAAAATAGTTTGATTTTGTAGTCGTTTTGATATGTTCTTTGTTTTAAAAAATTCTATCTTGAAGAGTTTTAAATTTTCAATAGATCAATGATTATTACTTGTCAGGATCTGTATGATTTCTTTGTCAGTTTATCGGAATTCTAAAAAAAGACCTATTAAATGTGATATTTGTGATGCGAATAATGATGAGTATGGAGGATCCACCTAAGGGAGTAGGAAAACACTGGTTCTAAACCAATAGTGCACATGGGCTGGCTCAAAGATCTTAAGGAAACAAATGGTGTATGAACCTAATGTTGATCACCGGCTACCATGGGACTGCATTTCCTTACGCCAGCCCATGTGCACCACTGGTTTGGAATCAGTGTTTCCAAACTCCCCTAGGTGGATCCTTTGTAGCTAACGAACCCTAATCCAATCGGGTTAAAGCGTCGGACACTTGCGTTTATTTCTTTCAATTTCGTAAGCAACAACCCCTCTGAGAGAAGGCAGTGAGTAGGACTTCCCTGGCAGTGGCTGTATATGCGTGGCCATATGAGAGCTTTAGGAGATGAAGAGCTGACTCTCTTCACTCTAGGCCTTATCAGGCCATTTTGGGCAGATGGCAATACAATCGAGGTGTTTTGTATTGTTTTCAAAAAGTATCAACACTAAACAAAATATTGTGTTCTTGATTATGGTATTTTTATTTATTTATTTGAACACATAAATATTGATACGAAGGGGTACCAAATATATATGCGCCACACAATAACAATGAGAATGTGAAGAGATAGAGAATGCAAAGTGGATCTATGAAAAAGATGAAAGAAAACAAAGATAAATTAGTGTATGGTAGTGTAATAATAATAATAACAATAGGAGAAGCAGTTCATTTAGCAAAGGTATAACCAGAAGGAATTTTTCCAGTTAGAAAAGTTACGTCCATTTTTTATGGGGAAATTAGAAAAAGTTACAGCAGGATTGCCACTGGATTCTGTTGTGAACCATACATGATAACTTCTGAAGCCACTGTATTGCACCATCTCTAGGACCTCGACGGGGAAGTCGTGGTAGAACTACAGAAGCGAATGCTGTACATACTTCTTTCATTCCACAAAACCATGTTATACACTGACCATCTCTCCGTTTTTCCAACTGGTTCCAGCGTCGGAAAATAATGCACGATGTGGAATTCACTGGACGACATTCGTAGAACATACCGAAACCACCAAAGTCGGTGCTTCAAGATAGTGACACTAATAAAATTATCGTCGCTGTGCCCATACACGCGTTTCCGAACCTCTGAACTTGTCCTTCCTCTCAAATCTTCTTGAATATAATGTGGAGTATACTTGCAGTTGTTTCTGTGTCTGACCTCACTGCTCCAGCTTGTATTGTGTCAGGTTCTTCTGCTTCCCCACTATATATTGGTCTGATAGCCATCCTGATCTCTTCCCGTCGCTGGTAGGGTGACATCTATAGGGAGGTGTGTGTTGCCTTGATGTCCTGTGGATTCAATGGAGGTGTCTATTGAAGAGTTTCTCGAAGTATTCCACCCATCTGTTCCTATGTTCTTGAATTTGAGTGATTGATTTGCTTTCTTTGTTGGTTACTGATCTTTCTGGTTTACCATGTTTCCCCACTACTTTTTTCATCATGTCATATAGCTGTTTCATATTTTCTTCTCTTTTGCCGCTTTAAATGTCTCCATTGTGTTTAACACAGTACCACTCATCGAAACACTTGAATTCATGTGTCAACAAGTAACCTTTTATGTTATGCAGAATGATCTTAAAAAAGTAAATTCAAACAGTAAAATCAACAACCATTTGTATGCAACAACGAATATTTTAGGCAAAGTAATTTAGTTGGTTCATTCAAAGAAGAACAACTTAAGCTTCATTGAGAAACAGTTAATCGTGAAGATGTTTGTAACCACTTGTAAACAACTAAAAGTACATCAGTGACGCCAACCACTAAAGAAAGTGAGAAACTGAGAGAAGACCCGATAATTTTTGTGGGATATACTGAGTTGTCAGATATCATTGACCTCATCCCGATGAAGAGTGACAGACTCCGAATAATCTTGGAAGATGTATAGACTGTTGTAAGCATTCGGACTGATGGAGAAAGCTTCTAAATGAACGATTAGACTGGACTCTACCTACCCTTTGATTATTCGTTAAGTCCAATCAATCTGTATCGGGAAAGGCCGTAGACTACTGAACTCTTAGTGGGTCTGGAACATTTGACTCATCAAAAGTGAAGGAGCGCATCACGCTCGTCTGTATTAACCTTGGTGGTAATACAGTTTAAGAAGTAAGTTGACATAGCCACTGGCTGAAGTTTAGTGGCTCGATACTATCTTATCTGTATCGCCTTGATAGCTGACCGTGACACTTTACATGACAAGTTTGTCATCCTCGCATAATTAACACGGAACAATCAACTCCACTAGTATAGTAACGAAATTACGAGCCTCTGTACCAGTGGATTGACGACATTTTGGTTTTGATAAGAACATCCTGAGAGCTTAGACTGCTTGCAGACCTGAATGTGAATGTATCAACTAATTGTTCACTCTTCTTTAGGTTCTTGAATGAAGCAAACTTAATGGCATCCAAACATAAGTCTATTTCTTGACTAGCAGATGTCATTTGTCTGTGTTAATCAAAAAGTCTCGTGTTAACGTTTTCGATTTATACGTTTACCAAAGTAGTAACCGAATCTTGCTAATAATTTTTAATGGTGAATGTTTGCTGGGGTCAGCGACTAATCGGAAAGACAAGGGTTTGAAGATGTTATTCATCGAGTATAATCTAGTCAAATAAATTTGAAAGGAGAAAAAGAAAGTGACATAAATAATTCAGAGGATGAGAATTTGGGAGAACACAAAGAGTGGATGTACTTTCGACAATGCAAACGATTTTGAGCCATGTCATTCAAAGTCTCTAACCATCAGTTGCTATCATCTCGCCGATCCCTATCAACATGGCTCAATTCACTTGTCAGTGATGTAGATGAGTGTCGAAACGTGATTGAGTCATGATCACCATCACAATAAGATTAAGTGCCAGATATCGACTTGGATCCATCGGTAGACCAAAAACCAGAAGGCTGTTAATGGTCCAGATAAGATATATTTGTTGGCGATTTTGTGGTATCGAAAGAATATCGAGACGTGCCAAAGATTACAAGCGAAATGGCAGAGCGTAAGAGCGCTCGCACAAGAAAGATGGACAAGTGAACGAAAAGTGCTTTTCGTACAGTTAAACAAACAAGTACAGTAAAACAATCACTGGTACAATTGGTTATAATGATAATTGTTTCCATTTCATCAATCGCGTTCTATTCATAAACGTAGGTCACTACAGTGACTTCATGGATTTGTGCCATGTTTTGGTCTGGCCGCCCCTAGCTTTCTTCCAACCTACTCCTATACCATAAAACATTGCACGTCGGGGCAGTCGGTGGTTACGCATACGTAACACGTGTCCCAGTCATCTCAATTGATGAAGTTTCATTACTTCATCAATTGATTTACCACACTTACATAGTACCCGTTTCCTAACAACTGCATTACTTACTCAGTGGTCCCAGGATACACGAGCAATGCTTCGAAGACACCTATGATTAAATACTAGTAACCTACGAATATCCTCTGCTCTTGCCAGCTATGTTTCACTGCCATAAAGTAGGACAGAACAAACTGTTGGACAGTAAACCCATTCTCTGGTCGGTAAACTGTTATCTCACCTACAGCATAAATGACGCAAGTTGGCGAAAACAAGACGAGCCTTCTGTATCCGTGCTGAGATTTCGTCACACACCAGACCACAAGAGGTGATGAGATTCCCATGATAAGTGAAGCTGTTGACACGCTCAACTACTTCACTATCTATCATTGGTTCAGATACCGATGCAACCCAATCTTGAAGTAACATTTTTCATTTCAAGGGGAAGAATCGCATCCAGAACATACCTGCATAGTTGCTAATAGTGGTCAGAAGACTCTGCATTTTGTCGGCGTCTTCACCAAATAGAACTATATCATCGGCATATTCTGAGTCAACAAGTGGGTCTCCTGGTAGAATTTTAACCCCTCTAAATCTGGATGAGGAAAGTGTTATTTCTGAAAGCACGTCTACTATAAAATTAAACAAGAATGAAGGGGGTGGACAGCCCTGACGAACACTACTTGAGGTAAACAAGTGTGATGATAGTTCCCCACAAGCTCTTACTCGGCCAGTTGTGTTCGAGTAGAAAGCCTTTATGAGGTTAATGTACCTCTTTGGTACTCCGTCCAAAGGCGAACATTGCCACGAAACCTCACGATCAATAGAGTCAAACGTCACCTTAAGGTCGAGGAATGCTACTATTGTGAAACATCTGAATGTGTGTCTATGTTCCAGGACCTGACGTAGAGTGAATATGTGGTCTACACAACCACGTCCAGGTCGAAAACCAGTCTGGTTTTCTCTAGTCTGCTCTTCACGAGCTTTGGTTAGGCGTCGAAGTCTTACACTATATTAGTCACACTGATTGTCACAAGAGGACGTTTGTCTTTTCACACAGACTGGCACAATCAGGGATTGGGACCAGTCAGATGGAATTACGTTCAGCTCCTAGATCCTACCTAACAACTCAGTCAATCTCGCTGCCAGTACTGGACCACCATCCTTAAAAATCTCAAAAATAAACCTGTCAGGGCCTGCTGCTCTCACTCGCTTCAGATTTCCTATAGCTTTTACAACCCCGTAGATAGTTGAAGGACTTACATCAATTCGCCATTTAGGACGGCTGGGGATCGTGGGAAATCGAAGTATGTGTGAAGGTCAGTTGAACTGATCTCTAAAGTGTTCTACCCATCGATCCAATCTCCTAGATTGAGAGTGAACAATATGTCCATCTTCTCTCGAGATAGTTTCGCTAACAGTTGAATTACTATTATCTGTGTCCTTGATAAGTCCGAACAGTTGTCTGATTTCGCCTATTGCCACGGCCTTTTCCATCTCTCTTGTCTTGGCTTGTCACCTCTGCTAGCGATCATTGCGTAGGCTTCTTGTTGGCCTGCGCTTAAGTTGACTGCGCTTTTCGTTATGTTCAGAGCTAGATTGGATGAGTTTTCGGGCATCTGTCAGTGCCTTAGATGCTGCTGAAATTCAGTATTTCTCCCCAACCTTACGGTCTACCTTACTAGCAGATATCACAGCTTGTCGGATGTCATTTCGCATGGCATCGGGGTGGGCACAACTTATATGGCTGCCTAACTGTTTTTCCAGATGTTCCTGAAATCTATCCTTAGCTTGCCTATCATTAAGTGGATCCTAAGAGGTTTCCTTGCAGTGTCTTTCCTACGTCCAGTAAGACGCAGACAGATGAGTGCTCGCACTAGAACATGATCTGAATCTAAGCATTTGCTTCAGAAGGAGTGACAGTCTTCTACCGAGCCCCTCCATCGGTGGCTGATAGCGATGTGATCTAATTGGGTCCAACGTTGGGACGAATTCTGGGGTCGCCATGTCAAGAGATGTTTTTCTTTGTGCTTAAAGTTAGTATTTGCAAGGAACCGGCTGTTATTTGAGCATAGCTGCAACAGACAGTCTCCATCATCTCTTCTTTGAGCTACGACACCATAAGATCCACCGAAGTGTCTTTCACTTAGTTTACCTACTTGAGCATTAAAGTCATCAGCCACTATTACTACATGAGAGGGCAAAGCTTTTCGGAGAAGGTCAGGATGCTATCTGTTAAAATCATCTTTCACATCATCTGAGCTGCAGTCAGTGAGAGAGTAGGCAGAGACGACGAAGAAGCAACGACGAGTGTCCCTATTTTTACGAGCCCTTACTCTTCCGTTTAGTCGGACAGCGCACAAACGACTGCTGTCACACCCCTCTACAGTCAGCTGTAAGGCTTTGCCCTCAGACCTTGAGTTGCTGCTTTTAGTTTTACAGTTCTCCAACCAACTTGTCTAGAATGGTCGAACCTACAAGAACATATGTTCTAGCCAATATAGCTCGGATGGGTCGTCACTATAGGCAAGTCCAACCACCGCGTCAAGGTAGCAGCTACGGTCGAGGCTATATGCTAATGTGGTTTGACGAAGTGTACCAATACATATCAATACCAGAATCTAAGTTGGTGATAGTTGAATGATCGGCGATTGTGACAGGATATTCACTGTCATACATTTTCAAGGAGAATTGTTGGAGAGTCCTAACGTTTTTCATTCTACAATCACTTGCACTTGTACGGTATGACTTGATGGTTTATTAAGTGAGAAAGTTATCACCTGATTTTAAGTTGGTGCATTCCATTAGACATTTATTTAATCAATCAAGTAGTTTAATGCATTGTTTTCATCAATCCATGTGCTATCACATCTGGTTTATATCCGTAATACATACTTATGGGTAATATTGCATACTATAACAAACCCAAAACAGCATCCAATAATATAAGCAAAGATGGATAGTGGCTAGAGGTGGAATTCAGTTTGACGCGCGTTTCGTCCTATTGGAGACTTGTCAGCTGGATGTACCCGAATTATAGAGTTGATGTTTACTCCTAGACTCGATGCCAGTACCGTTCGCTTTAAACACCATCGCGTTATATAATTAGCTACCGAGTCTCGATTGCCGCTTCCTTATACAATAGGGTGAAGTTTAAATTCACGTAGTATTGTTTACTTCAATCTTCCCATTGATGCTTAGGACTACAATTGATAAGTCTCTTATTGGCACATATGCATACCGTGTGTACTGTTAACGATTCGCTAATAGGACGAAAGGTGCGCCAAACTGGATTCTACTGCTAGCCACCATCCATCTTTGTTTATGATCTAATAATAATATTTTACTCAAACATCTTAGACTCACATACTGACTTCATTATCTCATTGATGATTAAACTGCTTCATACAAAAGATTAGGCCAAAGGAGAAGAGGAAGACGAAAGAACACAGTACGTCGAGAAATGGAGACAAACATGAGAAGAATGAACGACAAATGCACAGGACTAGAAAAGAAAGCCCTCAGGATAGAGTGTGTTGGTGAATGCTGGTCGGCAGCCCATTCTCTATTGGGAGTAACCGGGGTAAGTAAGTAAGCAAGTAGGTAAACACTCGTATCTGAAAATACTACTCCGTCCAAATGATGTAATTGATACATAAAGTGTAGACCTCATCTGGATGCTTGAACAAAATGCCATCAAACACTATTCTAAAAGACTGATTCTTATTGAGAAAATGTTTTCAAGCCAAAAATACTAAAAAATTAAATAAAAAATCAAAATTTCTCCATGACCAAACCAGGTGGCCGTCAGGAGTCAATAGCTAAGTGGATAAGGCGATTGCGTTTGGAGCGAACGGTACTCGGTTCGAGTCCCAGAGTGAACATCAAGTCTATAATGCAGATACATCCAGATGACTTATCCTAAATTGGACGAAACGCGCATCAAACGGGATTCCACTGCTAGCCATTATCCATCTTTGATTAATTGAATGATTGGTTCGAACAAATTTACCACCAACAAGCGTATTGTGATTCCCCTATTGCTAATATTGCCAACCATTTTCCAATAATCGTATTCCAAAATGAAGCATCTTAAGTGTGAAAGTACATACATGCATGCATGCATATATACACACATTATACTTGAAAAATCATACCACATGTTAACATTCATACAAACAAAGCTTTCTGCACCCAAATCATATAGCATTTACTATGCATCACACTATAAAGCGATTTTCAATGAATGACAATCTAATCCAATGCTAGGCCATTTCCTTGGAGAATACTTCGCTAGCCATTTCCTTCAGCATCTAGAAAATCCATGTAATAACTATCGACCAACCTAAGACTGTTGAAGGAGCAAGTTTACTTACAATCCAAAATCTATTTTTGAACCACAAAACATCTTCCCTTTAAAGTCACCTGGCTACTTCATGGTCAATCAATACTAAGTTCAGTATGGTGAAAATTCTCATACGGTAGACATCTGGTGGATAGATGAATAGTACAAAGAAATTTTCGTACAATAGGAATTGCATCATGGTTGAAAACGTATAAGAACAAATATGAACTACAACAGTGATATATTACTAATTAAGTAGTGAAGTAATAATGACATCATTCCATAATGATTATAAAGTGATCAATCAAATGATTGATGGAATAATTGTGACAAATAGGACCATATAATTGATGGTTTGATTGAATGTTCATTGAAATTGGGAATCATTCGGTTACTAAAAAATGCAGTACGTTCTCATGCATGTGTGTTGGAAATCAGTTCATATGTCACTTACATCTCACACTTTGGGTTCGAGTTCAATAAACTCTTGTTAACAGAGTCGACTTTTGTGTTTATATAAGAAAATGTATTATGAGTCAATATAAACAAGAGATCGATGTTTGACATATATTTACGATAAGATATAAGATGTCATTAGGCGGTTAGAATGATTCGGCATACTCGAATAACTCTATCAGTTTAATGCCTAATTCATGCATAAATCTATATCATTTCGAACATCTTGAACAGTTCTAAGACAGAAATTATTTGTCAATCGAACAAGCTTTCCAAATGATATTCCATCGAAATTAACATGATTCAACGTGATTCCGTGTTGAGTATAATTTGTAGTTTACATTTACCCGTAATCATATTCACTCCGAAACATTCCATCATTTCAAACACTATTTCACATTCATGAACCGAAATAAAGCATGAACGATGAACGTGATAGAATGAAGTGAACTCAATTCAAAATGCAAGGCAGGTTTCATTTGACACTAGCTAGCTATTCGGACATGGATCCCAATGTCAATGTTCACACGGTCCAAGATCTTGCTATCTTTTGCTATAAATACCAAATCGACTTGTCAAGGAAGTTCAGATATATTCACTAGTGTAATATCTGATTTGTTGGTGAGAAAGCTGTAATTTGCTCGTTATCACTAATTCATTGTTTAGTAAATCAAAGTTTTTGTACTTAGACTGTACACGTATTGGTAGTATCTATTTAAGAAACTCAGCCACATTGTGAAGGTAGAAATTAATGTATTCACTGAAAAATATGTATATTTAACACTGGCTTTGAAACTCATCGAAAACATTTCTAAAGGTAACTCCTGATCGAATCACTTCTTTGTTTATGGTTTTATTACGTACTTGGGTTGGAAAAAATTCAAGATATGACAACTACGGAAATCGTAACACAGGACACTGTTCGATAAAAAGACATCGATAAAGTTTTACTACGAGTAATATCAATATAAATGCTTCTATTATCAGATGTTACTGCACATAACTATAACATAATATATGGATAGCACTATTCAGCACATACTCGTATTTGCTAAACATTATGAACTTCCATTGCTTAAACTAACAGTATTTGATGCTTTACAAATTTGGTTATGAAAATTATTATTGTTTCTGTGCAAGATTACCAATTAATATATATTAAGACGGATATTATACATTGTGTAGTTGTGTGCAGTAAATTTAGGCACGTAGTCCCACATATTTAGTTGTATGAAGAACTTGATATCTTCCACAGTGACAAGCAAGTAGAGAAATAAAAATTAATGTATTCGTTATTTATTATTTGAGTTCATGTGTCGATTGAAGATGCAGTACAGTGGAAAACCTGGAAGCATCCTATGCTCACGAGTGATGGTCTGAAAGAGGTATTTCGTATAGTTACACTGAGAACATGTGACCAGTGGATTTCAACTGAGTCTGTTGTGAGATAGTATAACTGACTGAAGACAGTGGTGAACGATAGTGCGATTTCGTGGATAGGTTGAAGTTAAACATTAACACTGTTGGATGCCGGCCCAACGATCTAGAAGCTAAGTGCTCACAGGCAAGACTTATAGGTCCTGGGTTGAAATCTCTCTAGGCGGGATCACGGATGTGAATTGCTGCGGAGTATCACACCAGGACGAAATGGCCGTTCAGTGCTTCTAGGTTTTCCATGATGGTCTGGATTCAATTGACTCATGATTTCAACAATTAAAAATACTGAAATCTCCACAAAACCCCTTCAGAGTGTAAGCTCTTGATGAAAACCCGAAATCTAATGCTCAACCTTGACGAGTAACTTTGAATCATAATGCTTATTCCTCAAACTACTTTATAACTCTCATTTAGCCGTGGAGTGTAGATTCACATTGTCAAATTCATTTTCGTGTTGCTCTAAGGTCGTCCATAAATAATTGTGTCACCGACGACAGATTTTGAATAAGACACTTGTTATCAATAAAATATCTACTGTCGAGTGTCTACGAAATTTGATAGAATAATCTACAAGTTTACATTAAAACTTCATTTTCCTCTACAATACGCAGTTGGAGATATGAGGTGAAATCAATCAAATCATGGACGACTGGATACATACTTATACACAACCTGTTCCAGTTTATCTTTTAGACGGTGTTTGATAGCCTTATGTATCCATAATGACGGTTCGGATGTGAATTAGCATTAATCACCAACGCAGAAGCAGCGTGCTGTTTTGCTAATCTTGACTGGATCGATTACTCTTGGTAGTCAGTTATAATCTGCTATATTCCTCAGATTTCAAATCATAATTGTAGCTATCGATCACAAGTGTAAACCAAAAATGTTCTAGATGATGAAATTCTCGCGTTTCCCCCATTTTTAAACTTTGATAAATCATGATTATTACTCAGTTGTTCAGCACTGTAATAGGTTTGATAATAAACTTGTGGAAGGTTTATGGAACCACAAATCATACAATCACTATTTACTTGTTACCAATTGATCGACCACTGAGTAGTGAATAATGGCATGTATGTCAGGTTCTTCTTACTGTGGATCGGATCCTATCGATCCAGTTGCAACGTGGACACACTAGTCTAGGTGTCTCAATATTGCGTGCACTATGTTGGGATAAGATGGTGGTTTGAGGTAGTCAACAGGTAACCCTGAACCTATGTTTTATGCTATCTGCCACTTGTCAGAGACGTGCATCTGTAATGTTGTGGAAACTGATCCTGTCTGACGGATTCCATCCCGTGTCAACCAGTTCCACGGTCAGAGACGTTACCACTGAGCTATCCGGGCGGCGACTGACCTCCTGTATGTATTTACGGTTGATTGATCACTGGGTGGTCATCAATGTTATGTATGTCAGATCCTTCTTTGCTTGTATTTTATCAACTGTACTGGATGATTTTACATAGGATTGAAATAAATTTCATCAGTTAATTTTCAGAGATAACCTATAAAACTTATAAAATTTTGATGAATAAAACTTTATTCTCAAAATGGATGTCAAGTACTAACCGTTACGTCTTGCCGGAGACGATTTTTAAGTTCAAGTTAACATGTTTAAATGTTTGTCTGCATGAAAAAGAAAACAATGACAGTCAATGTGAATTTGTAAGTTTAAGTATAAACTGTTTCTCAATTTAGAATCTAACTGTTGTAACCATTAAAAATGTCATTTCTAGTATGACATTTACATTACATATATTCAGAAAACTCTTCGGAAATAGCCAGCACTGTTTTTAACCAGGATTGACAAGAAGTCATGCCAGAAACATCTAGAAATCGGAACGTCAAAGACGGAGTTTCCGATTGGATGATTACTTATACTGCTGCTATGTTTAGTAGCATTTCACAAGTTTCTGGAAACACAAAGCCATATAATATACTACAAATACATTAGATTTTCTGTACATAAACAGACTACTGAAGTAAGGTATTTCTTCCAGATTTCACATGTTTTCTCCCGTGTTCAAGTCGCTGTGAAGATTTAGACTGGGGATTAGTAGTCGAGCTTAGGAACCGAATCTAGCGATCCGTTAGAAGAATTATCACTTTATGTAATGCCTGTTAAATATGCAACGAGTAAAGTCAACAATTTTGATATGTGTGAGTCAGTTCTCTATACACTTGAGTCGCCAATTTACCTGTGTGAGTTCTGGTGAAAAATACATCGAAAATTGATAGATTGTTGTTTGAATGCAAATAAATTGTGCTTATGTTTTCATGAAAGACGCTGTTGATCAGTCTGCAGATTGAAGCCTCAAAGAATTTCAGTTATCATTGCATGAGAAAACTTTTGAAATAAAGGGTCTCTTCAATATAACGCACCTCTCAACATCACAGTAGTAGTAGTAGTAGGAGGAGGAGGAGGAAGAGAAATAGTATTTGCTGTTGTTGCTGATGAAGATGATATTCATCTGTTATTGTATGTTTGTGGTAGTATGTATGTGATAGTTGGTATTGTGTGTGATGTGATAGTGTGATGTTAGTGATTAGGTATGTTCGTGGTGGGAATTGAACGGACTCCCGTTTCAGGGTGGTGTTCAACTCAGCTGCTTAGATCACTCGGCCAAACGAAAAATGATTGGAATCACACAAAACGTATTCATCAACATCAACATTCCATTCCATCATCATAATACAAATACACTGTTGTGTTCAGGAACACACTACACACAAAAGGTCTGGAGGCACGCTTTACAATACACAATAATCATCACAAATAAACACAGACGTACATGAACACGCTCGTGCACGAGTCATATAAAGTATACATGAGACGTAATAACTGGTCGAGTTAAAAAACATCGAAGTTATTATAGATAGTTCCATAGATTGACGAAGTGAGGATGAAAAAAATAGACATTTCAATACGAAGACCTCCAGTAAACTCATTTCGAATGAGACGTAGCATGGTTCGACAGTTTGTTCATAGCTTAAGCAAGGCCATCTTTGAATTCACATGAAAACAATTCGTTTTCACTTCAGTCTCTCTACTGAAAAGTAGTAACCATTTGAGAAATGAAGTATTCATGCAACCTTGTTACGTGTACGTAGGTGATTGTCATTCTTATGTAAGCATCATTAGTAAACGACATTCCTCATCATATTGATGATTTATATCAGGCTCATTTTACGAAGAAGAAACAATATTATTTAAGTATTTGGACAGAATATGGTGAGAAACAAAATGGAATTACAATCATTGACATTTCTACAAATAACATCTAAGGTCAACAGACTGATGTTTTTTTCTTAAAACCACACTCTCAGTTGGCATACGCTATTATTACGATAATTGTTACTTTGATAGAAGTATTTTGTAAGTGAAAGCGCATATCAGATTAGAAGAACTGAAATAATGGATGTGCTGACTTTATGTGATAATCAAACAGATATATTCCGGATTAAGTAGTCAAGTAATAGTCTTCAGTGTAAATAGCTACGGTACATCGTGAATGACAATCTGTCGGACACTTTTATCTTCTAAATCGCTTGTAGACATACACTTCATGTTGCCGAGTAAAGATGAGATGTAGAGGATTGGTACACCGTTGATCAAAAAAAGAGAAAATAATATTCAAACAAGTAAAACAATAAACAACCAGCGATGACCAACATGTTACTGCAATCGCGCATCATAGTCTCTCTCTTTATTGAAAATTGGCATAGGTAATCGGCATAGGCTCGAAGAGACTGTTAGGTAGTTAACTTCAGATTTTATTGAGCTTATCATCAGTTGTCTCATCAGTGCATACTAGTCCGGCTCTTGAGGATAGAGATTGTATCAGATTACTTTCCTTACTCAGAACACCCAAATCACAATTTTTCATTTACCTCGTTCCAATTTATTTCCATTGAGCTAGATTTCAATAACTTTGAATTTGCTTGATAAATGTGTAAAACACCTCTACTATAGCACTGATCTTCACCATTTCTTTTCAGATTTCAACGGAAATAAAGCAAAGTGATGTTGTTAGTATTTTGATGTGCAGTAATATACGTCAAGATTCTGCTTTTTGCTTCATATAATTTCCTGTTTATACTCATTAATTAACAGGTCAGCACACATAATTCCTGTATTCTATCACAGTAATCGGAATGTCAACAGAGAACTAAAGACAACTAGGCGTCATGAAATGGAATTACGTTTCGTAAACTCACTATCCAAATGTGACTGTATATTGAGTTTTTTAACACAATTTCATCTTTGCAATTCTCGTAATGAAATTGAAGAATCACGCCGGATTAGGAACCACTGTGCAACTCATTTCAATTCTCCTCAGCATTAATGCTGAAATTTATGTCCTGCTGAAATTAACTGGATCAAATTTGATGTCAGTATCATCAATTCAATATTCGTCTCATTGTTTGACACGATTGATGTGTCTAACCACTGAACCAGTGTGAAGTTGTACATGATTAAATTCAGTTGAAATCTACTCCTCTGTAAATGGTCAAGCCCAGATTCAATGCCTGCACAATTTTAGTTCGATGTACAATCATTTCGAAGAATTTTGTGTGCACATTATTAGTGAACGGATTGCAACACAAGAAGTCAGGTCATGATGTCTTAGACCTTTAGTCGGTTGAGACCAAACTCATTTTTCTGTCAAAGCAACTTCATGTAATTACACAATCACATATATATCTGCAGATAATGTCATGACGCAATGCACCTCTTTCATATAAATCATTCTAAATGAAGGAGCTTCCACGGACTGGAACATAAATATGTTTACAGTAGTTTGTGTAAGATCCAAACAAAGGTTTGGCTGAAGAATAACTGTCTGAGTAGTTTATTCACGCATTATCACCTAAGTGAAGTCAAAACAAGGGGGGTTAGGAAGATAAGAGTTCTACATTTCATTAGAAATACAAATATACATTATTGTCCAAACAAATATCACCAATCAGTTATTCAACCAATAAGTGTACCCTCAATAATCGATCTAAATTACAATAAATAGACAAATTTGATAAGCAATGTAAGAAAACTCCCATGCTCACCGAAATGTCCGTCCAAAAGATAATAGTTTGTTGCTTTATATCACAAAGTGTTTCCAATTCCAGAAAACTGCCTTAATTCACAATAAAAATGCACAATCTCAGTCAACTCAAGCAAAGCAATCAAAGGGAGAACAATCAATATGGCTGAAACTGAGATTAGGAACATGCTGAAACAACATAAATACTGCTCCGGAGGAAACATAAAAACACCGTGTAGTCGAAAGGAAAAATGAGAAAACTATAATGAAATAAAACATTACCTTCTCAAATGGCATTAAAAAGGAATAACAAAATGTACAGCTACAAAAGGCAATAAGAATAAGTTACAAATATAGGCATGGAGGGATTTTCATACACAAAACCTTCAAACTGGATCTTAAAGTTTGAACAGTTAAAAATAAATGATCGTGATGAAATTTTCTTCAATCTCTTTAGTTATATCACCCATCTAAATCATCCGAAATCTGGCCAAACGTAATGCGAGACACATCGTTGAAAAATGATAACATGTAATTTGTAATAGTACTACACATTGAATAAAATTGTGAGGTTAATGATGAGAGATAGATATGGATAAGATGAATTGAGAGACGGCAATCTAATTACTAGACAATTGT
Source organism: Schistosoma mansoni (assembly GCF_000237925.1). Taxonomy (NCBI): domain Eukaryota; kingdom Metazoa; phylum Platyhelminthes; class Trematoda; order Strigeidida; family Schistosomatidae; genus Schistosoma; species Schistosoma mansoni. Next base: position 348,721 of record NW_017385990.1, on the reverse strand, counting down.
TATGTAATGTATTAGATACTTTGGATTGGGTACAAATTGGTGAATAGGTTTGGGGGAATGCTGTATAAATTTCCCAGTACGTTTCATGTGCTTTGATAATGATAATTATAAGATGTGTGACTGAGTCTGAGCTACGAAAATGCAGAGGAGATGGTTGCATGAATATTAATAGAATGATATCATCATATCACACTCAATGATCAATAAGTAAGTGATTCACAAGTTGACCAGGGTCAAAAGAGCAGTTGAACATATTCCTTCTGGATGCAGATTTCTTGCATTTTGATCCTAATAGCTGTTGCTTCAGCCGTCTACATGATCCTTAATTTGAACAGTATCGACAGATTGCTGTTAATACGATACATTACTGTAGAGTTAACACTTCATATAAGTCATCACAAAATCAAAGTGTTTATTTTGTTTTCTATTGCAAACTATCATCAATTCAGTTTTTGAACGATGCATTTTGCTTTGTACTGGACCAATTGAAGGATGATTTATTTGGATAATATGTTTGTAAAAACTGAAGACAACTCATTGAAAAGCATATTCTTTATTGAAATGTATTGAGAATTTCTCAGGGAATGAAATGTCTTTATTATTTGCCAGTTATATCATAATGAACAAGAAAGTAAAGTATGGACGAACAATATATTGTTGAATACAAATTCACACAGTAATTTATTGAAATGTGAAAATCACACACTCAACATATCATTTACACATATTCTTTGAATCATTTCTTGAAAGATTCCTAGTTCATCTACTCCTACAGTCATTTTATTTACTTACAGTTCACCTCTCTTTCTTCTCTTCATTTCAGTCACCTCAGCCTTCTGTTTGTGAACAGTCAACTTTCGACAGGTTGAACACACTATTTATGTTTGTTGACAGTCGTGGTCAACACACATCACATTTCTTACAAGCATGCATCGAAATTGTGCAAAAAATATTCATTGAATTAAGTATCCTTCCAAATTTAAAAGTAGCTTATGTAATGATCATTTAAATATTAACCTTGGAAACGGTCATTAAATCCATTTATGAATACATGGACTCATCTATGAATTACTTGTACATGATCACTTTTCTTACCTCGATCAATATCAGTGTGAAATCCAAACCTAAATTCTAATAGGTCTGGCCGCTGAATAACTGTTAGTTAGAAGTGAAGAAACTCGCACACTCCAGTTGAAATCAGAACAAGATGATTGGGGTAATAACGGTTCTAAAATTCTTCATATATACAAATGTATAAATTTACCTGAATAAATATTACCACACTTTTATTCAACCAACAATTGTTCACAGGATAATCAATCTAAATTACAATAAATAGCAAAGTGTTCAGAAATATAGGAAAATTACCTAACGCTCCAAAAAAATAAGTGTTATTCTATCCTTCCTGGATAGATCAAGTAGAAAATGCGTTCCAAATGTTGCTTTATAACACAGAGTGTTTCCAATTCTGAGAAAGTGCTCCAGTTAACAACCAAAATGCATGATCCCAGTCAAATCAAGCAACACGGTCAAAGATGGAACAACCAATATGGCAGCCGCCAGAATAATATCAATTAAAACAAATTAGATACAGTTCAAGAAGGAACATAGAAACCCAATGAAAGCGATAGAAAAACTAAAGAAACTATTATGAAATTAAACACCACAATCAAAAATGGCATCAAAATACTAACAATAATGTACAAATAGGGAAAACATTAGGAAGAAGCTATGAATCAGTTCAGTCAAATGAACTGTGTTGAAAATCCAACTTGCATTTTGTCATGTGCACCATCAACGCAACCCCAACATGTAGGCACCTGTCTTAATTGTCCACCAAAACAAATACAACAAATTATTCAACCTTACCAAAATAAGGATTTTTTTTTCGGCCTCCAGAGATCCCTTGTTCCACTAGCACTACAATTCGCTCATGCTATAGCCCATGCGATCCGGCAAACACATTGAACCATAGTCCAAGCATAGCTAGAACTCATACCTTCGATAAGGATGCTCTCGGTTTCTTTACACTACACACTCCCTTTTTAAACTTATTACTTATTAACGCACGTTCACTTCTGAACAAAATTTCAGCCTTGAGAACCTTAGCCTTTCTAGCCAAGCCTTCTTTTATACTTATCACTGAAACGTGGTGTTATCCAGCAGTGGCCGATTCCGAATTAAATATCCAAAACTATCGACTCTATCGTTGTGACAGAGAAACTAAGCGAGGAGGCGGTTGTCTTATATTTGCTTTGGATACCTTAACAACTAATAAAGTTGAAGATAGTATCTTGAATAGTTTACCAGAATCGATCTGGATATCAATCAATACCCTAAACCATAGTCTACTCCTAGGTTGTATATATAGAGCTCCTGATAGTACTGATAATTTGAATGATTGTATTATCAATGCATTTATACACGCATCTACTCTAAACTTCAGCGCTAAGATTATCACTGGTGATTTCAATTATCCTGGGATTAACTGGAGTACCGGTAGTTGTCAGTCTAGCAATGATGAATTTTTATCAATCCTTAATCTGTACTGCTGGTCACAGTGGGTTCGTACCCCAACAAGGGGTGATAATACACTTGATCTAATATTTAGTAGAGATATCATTCCCCTATCTGTACAAGTATACAACGAGTTTGAAAGCAGTGATCATAAGATAGTAGCTTGTGCTCTCCCCATTTATCCCTCCTACAACCGACCAATTCAAAGAACCTGCAATTATAGAGACTATAAGAATGCAGACTGGGACCTCTTGCGCTCACTGATCAAACTCTCAGACTGGGATGAATTCTTCTCATGTAATAATCTGACAGATGCCATCAATATATTCTATTTCATTGTCAACTCTTGTCTAGACTCCTGTGCACCAATTAAGACTTACAGGATTAGTAAACATTACGAATTATATATACCAGCTAAATATCGTAATAAACTAAGACGCCTAAAGAAACGTTATTTTAAATCTAACGATTTCACGGCAGTCACACAAATAACAATAATTTTTAACCAAATTAAAGAGAAACATAGGTTAAAAGCCATCAATGAAGAGCTATTAGCACTACGTACTAGCTCAAAAGTGCAAAACCTAATCCACCTTTACAATAAACGTGCTAAATCAACTCAAAAGATTGATATACCATGCATCCTGCATAATAATAGTTTTATATATGACCCAAAAACTATAGCAGACCTTTTCAGTGGTAATTTTGCAAATGACAAAGAATCCATAAATGGCTCTGTTTCTAGAGTTATATGCTTGACTGGTAACTCAATTAAATCTATCTCCTTCACATGTCTGAAAATTAGTAAGGTTATAAATAAGCTCAAGGTTTCGAAAGGTCACGGTGCAGACGGGATTTCATCATTTCTCTACAAATATGGTGGTCCAGATATCCAACTTCTTCTCCTTAAACTGTTTACCCTCTCTATGGAATCAGGCTCTTATCCTGACCGTTGGAAAACCGCGTACATCATACCACGTTACAAATCCGGAGATAAGACTGACATGAACAACTATCGGCCAATAAATATTACTCCACTTATATCTAGGATTATGGAAAAAATTATTAGTGACGAACTATCCAACTATTTATTGACTGAACAATTTATTGATGATTCGCAACATGGATTTCTTAAAAATCGATCCTGTATGACATGTCATTTTGACTTCTTTAATTTAGTCTATTCGCTTCGTAGCCAAGGATATCTAGTATTAGTGCTATACCTGGACATTTCTAAGGCATTCGACATGGTCAACCACCAACTTCTCATAGGTAAACTCGCGTCTTATGGGGTCGAAAACCCGTTACTAGCCTGGTTTGATTCCTTCCTCAGCAATCGACATCAAATAGTTAAAATCAACTCTTCATTGTCGAACGCAGTCCCTGTTAGAAGTGGGGTAATTCAGGGTAGTGTCTTAGGTCCTTTGCTCTTTTTAGTTTTCATTAATGATATTTGTGAGTGTTTTAGTGTGGGTAAGTCCCTTTTGTTTGCAGACGATCTTAAGGTGGTGTACTCATTTTCTCCACATGAGCTGAGCAATATTCGAAATTGCATCAGCACGGGGCTTAACAAGGTAGCACAGTGGTGCTCAAAATGGCAGCTGGAGCTCAATACAGCTAAATGTGGTTGGCTATGCTTCGGTGATACATCACTCAACCTTAATCTTACCATAAATGGGGAAATGTTATCTAGGTTACACACAGTAGTAGACCTAGGACTTAAGTACTCCGATGACTTGTCGTTTACTGAACAGGTAATGAAACAAACGTCCAAGTCTCAACGCCTTATAGGTTTCATAACTCGAAACCTTCATAACAGCGAATCTCGTATTCTAATGTACAAAGTCTGTGTTCGACCACTCCTCGAATACTGCGCGTTTCTCCTTAGTAGCACGCGCATAAAGGATAAATTAAGACTGGAATCAGTACAGAGACGATTTACATTTCGTACTCTTGGACCTGATAGTGTCTTGACATATAATTCGAGGTGTAGTAAACTAGGGCTTGACCCTTTATGGATGAGGAGACTCAAACTTAACCTTATCTTCTTTTTCAAAATACTTAACAAACTCTCCTTCACATCCAGTCAGGCGATTCAATATGCTAAGGCTTCACATTACGACATTCGTAACTCCTTGTCTTTAGCGAAACAAACATATTCTAGATCTTCTCTCTATATGAATTACTTTACCTGTAAGTTTTCTAGACTCTGGAATAATTTACCCCAAACTATCCGTATGTTAAACTCTCTCCCATTGTTTGTTCGCTCAATTAATGCTTTTTGCTCCTCTGAAAATGCATTTAATGCTCTAGCGCCTGCAAGTGTATCTTACTCCACAAGTGAGATTATAGGAACTTTAAATGTTTAACCTCTTACTTGCTATCGTTGTTTTGTTGTTCCGTGCTCTTTGCTTTAATCTTACTTTCTCTAGTTGTAGATAATTAATAATAACTCGCTCTGGCACTGGTAATAACCTTACAGAACAATGTTGGTCAATCATCAGGCTATCCACTTGATGAAAAAATGACAAGTTCCCTGGTGTTGCATTGGCTTGCCATGATATATGCCATATTTAAACTGTTTATCAATTACTAAACCAGCAAACATAAAACTTTCCTATAATTCATGTTTGTTCTCTACATTAAATGTTGATTTTTATAACAATCTGATCATGCCTGTAAACTGGTGTGAATTCTGTAAATATTATTTTCAGAATATATTATTATTATTATTATTATGTTTTGTTTCTTACTCTTATGTAATGACTTCTAGCAGTTAATTCCTTTACATTCTTTATTTGTTCCGTCGATCAATATTCTCCATTTCGTAATTGATTTCGTAGTTTATTCCTCCATTCTACCCGATGTTTAACGTCATTTATTGACAGTCGATTCTTTACAGTAATTTTCCAGAAATCTAGTGCAAATCTAATTCAAATTAATTGAAAATTTAGACTTTATTAAGATGTATGGTTAATTTATTCAAAGTAGTTCTTGAGCATCAGATTTTTAAGTGAGTACAATAACTGGTGACTGAGCAGCAGTCAAATCTATGTTTATCTAGCCGTCAGTGTTGACTGAATTCTACCATTTTAGTCCGACAATATAGAAATAAACAATTTGTTTGGATGAGACAAGCATGGGATGAATTTACATTTGAGAATCATCAAACGATTGAGTGTTTGAGTAGCTAAATGTTAAAGTGTTTACCTGTGACAGTGACTGCAGTTGGTTTAAGGCATCAATACTAGCTACCACCGTGAGAATCATTTATTTCAAACATACCTGGTTTATATACAAGCCGAACAGACCACAAAACAACATAAAACAGACAATAACATATCAACACGATCAAACATTGACTGTGATTATAGTTGACAACAATTAACAAACTGTGTAAATGGAAGCGAAGTCGGTCTTCTTTACAACTTCTGTCTGCGCAGTAAACAAGTGAATAATGCTCACTTCGAGAAGTCATTCATGTTCCTGTTCAGCCATTGGGAGGTCAGCATGTGGTACAGTTATTTTAGACAAAAAGACCAGCTTGTCGAAATTTAAGAGCTTCGATGCATTCATTTTGTCCCTCATTAAATATCACTCTGCACTTTTTTAAAACAACGACATCACTGAGTTTTCTTCTTCCATTTTCGATGTACTGAGGTTGTTGTAGATTGAGTTTATTGGGCGGCCTGTTAACTTCATCCTATCTCTACTATCAACTCCAAATGAATCGAGTGATATACAGTCTGTCATAAATATTACACTATTCTCCATAAATACGTTGACGGTGACTTCACAATGTATTCAAAATGGAACGCTTAACATTTCATCAGATGCTCTATGTGCTGCTTATATATCCTAAGTTTGAAGGTGTGCTGCTAAAAACGGACCTCACACCCATCAATTTCCAGAGAAACATTTTAAACGGTAACGAGGGACGTTACTTTGGCTGTTCTCAGCTCGAAACGTTTAGAACGTTCGTTTAATTAATGATGGCGCTGTTAGATTTTACAAAGAATTTCCTCATGCCTCCTCATTCGAATCCCTTAAAATGCCAACCCCCAAATAACCGTCATGGAGATGATGAGTAACGACTGTTATGACGATTAGGTTGTGTGCCAGAAAATTGCAGATCTTTTTTCTCTACTACGTTGACGTGATGAATTCGATTACCATTGGATACCATCCAGGTGTCATGTTTCGAATTCAATTGTCATTCGTCAGTTACTTATTGTATGATTATGTTAGAACAATATTGAACTTTTAGTTTCACAGTATTTGAGCGCCGAGTCGATGTAAGGCATTAAATAGGAATAATATATTTTGAACTTTGCTTGTAATCCTCTTTTGGATGTAAGCAGTCTCGAGCAAGGTAGTTTGGATAACACGAACAGCAACGATTTCCTTGAAAGTGGGGGTACACATTACTGACCTGTTCTAACCAACATGAAACCTCACTTCACTGATTTATGCAGACAGACTACAAATACCGAATATTGTTTAATTCAATCAAAATATTTCCTAAATGAATTCAATTGAAAATATGCATTTGAAGTTTACGGTGGCAGATATAATTCTTGGACTATTTAAAAATTCAACTACGAATGCTATTTTATAGAAAAACTCATTCCAATTCTGTTCGAAGATTTGTTTGAAACCTGTGAAAGTTGTCCAATGAAAATATACATTCGAAACTATCTCAAGACGTGATTTTCTTCAGAAACTGAATAGTAGCTCATTATTCACAAGCGCTATAGGTGGAACACGTGAATAACAGTATTCCATAAGTACTCATTTACTAACTATTCATGAAATCCATAAGTGTGATATGAATAATGAATATGAGGATATCTGTCCTACAAGGAGTCAGCAGTGATTGCAGTATGGCTGTTGTAATTTTTCATTGTGAAAAGTTGATTTATTCGAAATAGGATCAGATTGATGCATTGGTTTCTCCAGAACTGTTAGTAGACATCACTGGCTTTTGCGAATAACCAAGAACACTAGATACTGGGAGTTCTTACCGCCAGACAACAAACACCGAACGTAATCTAACTTGATCAAAATAATTTCACAATGACATCAACTTATTATACGAATTCGTAATAGTCGACAAATACATAGCTGGCAGGCTACTTATGCATTCATCTACGAATGCTCCCTAAAGAGGAAGTTCATTTCGATTCTGTTGCAAAAGTATGATGAATTTCATTATAAATTACATTTTGAGACGTATTCGATTTTCAGTGAAAATCCATCACTTCCACCTCACGATGATATCAAACTTCAATCAATATTCAACACAAACATGCATTTGATCAACTGTCAAATGTAACCATGCAGAATATTATGAATAGATACAGATTTCGTCTGTCTCAGTGATTGATATAAAACTGTACATAGAACGTCATGTGGATTATGTAATCAAGATGATTGACTACAATCTCATAGTCAAAACAAATGAGATGTATCACCATATAGAGTCTAAAAACTTCGACAGTATTGTTGATAGTTCTCAGATTGCCAAACTGAGGACGAATAAAATAGACATTTCTATAAAAAGACCTCCAGTAAACTCATTTTAAATGAGATGGTGAAAGTCTTATATCCCGAAGGAAATTATGAACGGTAACTTTTGAGAACTATTTATGAATCAATATGATAAGTACACTTCCTATTTTATAGTTATTGAATAACTAGAGTATCCATATTGGTTTTCCTCTTATTATAAGCTGTATTTTGATCTTTACACTGTTATTATACGATTTACCATTATTGAGATATCCCTAGCCCATTAATTATTGTCACCCTTATTCACAGTCACATTGGGCGAAATCTCCTACAAATGTTATTTTCTACTTTATGGTACGATGTGGTCTGTTTGGTTAGTATATAAACCCAGTGTGTTGGAGAATAATGATTCATATTGCAGACGCTGTTATTGGTGTTCTGTACTTAACTCGCTGGGCTAGGCAGATAGCAGGACTGATAAGTACTCACGGCTGCTCATATGTGTTTCATATATCATTGCTCGGATCGATAATTCACTCCTCAATAATTGACATGAGTCATCACATCATATGAAAAACAGGGCACAGAGACAAACGATTTAACAGAATGGTTCAATAGTTTGTTCATAGTTTGAGCAGGGCCATATTTGAACTCACATAAAACTATTTGTTTCAACTTCATTCTCTTTATAGAAAAGTGGTAACCATTTGAAAAATGAAATGTTCAAGAAACCTTGTAATGTGTGCGTAGGTGATTGTCATTCTTATGTAAGCATCATTAGTAAACGACATTCCTCATCATATTGATGATTTATATCAGGCTCATTTTACGAAGAAGAAACAATATTATTTAAGTATTTGGACAGAATATGGTGAGAAACAAAATGGAATTACAATCATTGACATTTCTACAAATAACATCTAAGGTCAACAGACTGATGTTTTTTTCTTAAAACCACACTCTCAGTTGGCATACGCTATTATTACGATAATTGTTACTTTGATAGAAGTATTTTGTAAGTGAAAGCGCATATCAGATTAGAAGAACTGAAATAATGGATGTGCTGACTTTATGTGATATTCAAACAGATATTCCCGACTGAATGGACAATTGACAGTCCTCAGTGTAAAAAGATTTGAGAGGATGAAATAATTTTACGTCATTTTCAGACCAGATCAAGAGTAATGTCTTCTTGTTGAACACTGTGATCTTCCTGATCACTTCTTAGTGATGATCAAATAGTATCGACTGTGTTGCAATGCGGCCACTAGTCTGAGTGGGTCGAATTCGCGTGCACCATGTTGAAATAACACGGTGGTCCGCATTAAGAAGGACTTGACACTCATGACAGTGATCACCACCCAGTGATCAATCAATTGTGATTACATCTCAGGAAGTTGGTCGCGGCCCGTATAGCTCAGTGATAACGTCTCAGACTGTGAAGTTGAGTGACACGGGACCGAATCCGTCATGGAGCACCAGTTCCCTCAAGATTACAGGTACACCTTTCTGACGAGTGCCATGTAGCACAAAACTCGTGTCCAGGGTTTCCTATTGACCACCTCCAACCATCATTTTAACTGTTTACTCAGTTCAAAAATTGAGGGAATTGATTACTTAACATAATTTTTGTTCATACATATAGTTCTATTTGCTTCATTGGAAAAAGTGAAAACAATCCAGTTTGTTGTTTTTATATTTCGAAAAACCATTCTGAATTGGTTTTTACTTTCAATATGTAAGTGGTGGTTATAAAATGTAGAACATGCAATTACTATCGATTTCATGTGAAGAGTTTTAAGTTTATATGTTATAGTTTAATGGAATACAACAAATGACTGAAGCCAAGTTACTCAAGTCTCATGATGAGTAGGACGATTTGAATAAATTTGGCAAAAAGATCAGCAGACTCTATTTGGTTGTGAGCAAAACTTGCTTATCACTAGATCTTCAAGTAAGATATTTATCAATAACTTAATAATGAATGTATTTGAACTCATCCGTCTGAGTTTCGGACATAGCTATGTTTCATTACTTTTCACAAAACCAGGGTATCTCAAATTTGTATGTGTAATTTCGTTCTGAACAAATGGATTGCGAGTTCTGACTCTTATCAAGATGGAATCGACTCATTACTGAGAAGTTCTGATTAGAATAAGATATCAATCAACTGACCAGATATAACATAAAAGCGAACATGTGCTTGATGTTATTGTATCATTCGAAATTGCTGGACTCTAGGGACCAAGGCATCACATCAAAATTCGAGGGTTTTCATGGATTCAATCATCAGTTTATTCATGGTGATGACAGCGCATTATTTCAAATCATTAGAGATAGGATCAACAAAAATCACTTCAACGTTGACCAGAATCATAGTTGTCGAGAAGATAAGAACTGGTATATCCGGTCATGCGTTAAATTGATATATGAGCTCACTTACTTACTTACTTACTTACTTACTTACTTACTTACTTAAGCCTGTTACTCCCAACCAGCATTCTCCAACCCACTCTATTCTGGGCCTTCCTTTCTAGTTCTATCCAGTTTTTGTTCATTCTTCTCATGTCTGTCTCCATATCTCGGCGTTATGTGTTCTTTGGTCTTCCTCTTCTCCTTCGACCCTCAGGATTCCATGTGTGGGCTTGTCTTGTGACGCTGTTGGGTGCCTTCCTCAATGTGTATCCTACCCACTCCCAGCACCTTTTCCTGATTTCTTCCTTTGCTGGAATCTGGTTTGTTCTCACCTACAGTAGGTTGTTGCTGATTGTGTCTGCCCAACGGATCCGAAGTATCTTGCGCAGACAACTGTTAATAAACACCTGTATCTTCTGGATGATGGCTTACGTAGTTCTCCAATTTTCCGCCCCATACAGTAGAACTGTCTTGATATTTGTATTGAAAATTCTGATCTTGATGTTGGTTGACAATTGTTTTGAGCTCCAGATTTTCTTCAGTTGTAAATATGCTGCTTTTGCTTTGCCGATCCTCGCCCTCACATCTGCATCTGATCCACCGTGTTCATCAATGATGCTGCTCAGATATGTAAAGCTTTCCACATCCTCCAGAGCCTCCCCGTCAAGTGTGATTTGATTGGTGCATGTTGTGTTGTATCGGAAAATCGTGCTTATCCCTTTGTTTATATTGAGACCTACTGCTGCTGAGGCTGCTGCTACACTGGTTCTTTTCTCCTGCATTTGTTGTTGCGTGTGTGATAGAAGAGCCAGATCATCTGTGAAGGCTAAATTCTCCAACTGCATCCCAGCTGTCCAGTTTATCCCGTGCTTACCTCCAGATGTTGACGTTTTCATGATCCACTCGATGACTAGGAGAAAGAGAAAGGGTGAGAGTAAGCAACCTTGCCTAACACCAGTCTTTACCTCGAATGAGTCGGTGAGTTGTTCTCCATGGACGATTTCACAGTTTAGTCCATCATAGGATATCCGTATGATATTGACTATCTTCTCAGGTACGCGGTAGTGTCGAAGAAGCCTCCATAGTGTTGTCCTGTCCACGCTATCAAATGCTTTCTCGTAGTCAATGAAGTTGATGAGGAGTGATGAATTCCATCCGATTGATTGTTCCACAATGATACGTAGAGTTGCAATTTGGTCTGTGAACGATCGATCCTTACGAAATCCAGCTTGTTGATCTCGAAGTTAGGCGTCTACAGAATCTTTCATTATGTTTAACAATACCCTGTTGAAAACTTTTCCTAGTATTAAGAGAAGTGTGATGCTCCTGTAGTTATCACACATGCTGAGATCACCTTTTTTTTGGTATCTTGGTCAGAAGTCCCTCCTTCCAGTCTGTTGGTAATTGTTCTTCATCCCAAATCTTACTGAAGAGAATGTGGAGTATTTTTGCAGTCGCTGCTACATCTGCTTTCAGTGCCTCTGCCGGGATGTTGTCTGGTCTCTCTGCTTTGCCACTCTTAATTTGTCTGATGGCCATGCTGATCTCTTCAATTGTTGGTAGGCCAAAATCGATTGGGAGGTCTGTGGGTGCTGCTTCGATGTTGGGTGGGTTCAGTGGAGCTGGTCGATTCGAGATTTTTTTTGAAGTGTTCTACCTATCTGTTTCGTTGTTCTTCAATGTTGGTGATTATCTTGCTTTCGTTGCATTTTACTGATCGTTCTGGTTTACGGTAGTTTCCAGCGAGATTCTTTGTTGTATCATACGATTGTCTCATGTTTCCTTCTCTTGCAGCCTTCTCCGCTGTTTTTGCTAAATCTTCCACATATTTACGTTTGTCGGTTCTGATGCTCCTCTTCACTTGCTTGTATGCTTCTGTGTACTGTGCTTGTGCTTTGGCTTTTTCTGTTCTTAATCGGCTGATATTGATTGTTGCCTTCTTGTTCCTCCTTTCTTCAATTTTATCCAGTGTACCAACAGTGATCCATCCCTTGTGATGGTGATGGTGGCCCAGAACCTCAGACATGTTGAAGTGATTGCCTCTTTGATTCATTTCCGGTTGTTCTCCATAGTAGTTCCCTCTCCACTGAGTAGATCATGAAAGGCCTGGAACCTGTTGCTGAGGGTTATGTTGAATTTCTTGAGTTTGTCAGTAGCCCGAAGAAAAGCCGTATTAAACTTTGGTGATGCTGTCTACCCCGTTGTCCAGCGCTTTTCAAGTTTTAATTTCATCTTGGTGACCAGCAAATGATGATCTGATGCTATATCAGCCCCTCCCCTGATTCTCACATCCTCCATCGTCCTCCTGAACATTTTATCGATGCAGATATGGTCGATTTGGTTCTGCGAAGTGTGTTCCGGTGAAGTCCATGTAGTTTTGTGAATGCGTTTATGTATGAATATAGTGCCACCTATGACCAGTTTATTGAAGGCACATAGGTTTGCAAATTTCTTATCATTTTCCTTCCTTTCTCCTAATCCGTGTCTTCCTATAACGTCTTCGTATTCAGTGTTGTCCATTCCAACCTTGGCATTGAAACCTCACATCACAATGGTCAGGCCCTTTGTTGAGCACTTCTCGACGATCAACTGCAGCTTATCGTAGAATTGGTCTTTAGCGTCTTCGTCGTAGTCGTTGGTAAGCGCATAGCATGGGATGAAATTCATTGTATTTTCTCTCTCTTTGTTTTGAAAGAGGCTTTGATGATCCTTGTTCCATGAGATTCCCATCCAATAAGTGCATTTTGTGCTTTTCTGGACAGCATCAATGCAACTCCTTGTGTATGTGGGGCGTTTTCTTCTTCATGACCGGAGTGTAACAGAAGTTCCCCATAAAGATAGTCTTTGGTGTCCAACCTGCGTCCAATGTGTCTCACTGATTCCAATCATCTCCAGGTTGTATTCTCTCATTTTTGCAGCAATTTGGAAGAATCTTCCGGTCTCCCACATTGTCCGGACATTCCATGTACCTATAAAAATTGTTGCTCCGGTTGTAAGAAGGTGCATCGGCCTCATGATTTCCGAAGGAACTCGGCTTTCATCATGAGACGTCATAATCCTACCTTCAACTTGGATGGCAGAGTTTAAATATGTTTTTCTGGTTATCGTATTTTTAGCGAGGTGGTTTTCTACGGGATGGGGTCGCTAACTCCATGTCCGACCCTCCTCCTTTACCCGGGCTTGGGACCGGCAGTAGTCCCCGGAGGAGCTACAGGCGGAGTTGATTAATGAACTTACCCAAAGAGAATATAATAAAAACATCATATCGCTCCTATGTCTCAATCGCTTATCAACATTTGCACTGCTTCTGTCAGCCCATAACAATTATTCTCTGTTTCTATTCATTTCAATTCAATCTTTCGGACATTCTGCTGCTTTGCATTCCACTACCGATTGAAGTTGTAAACAAATTATATCGACAGACGTAATTAGCCAACGTCACAATGGCCGTTTGAAATATTATTTCATCGACACTGGATGCTCCATTACTATTATTGTAACAATGCGAAATGATTCATATGAAATGAGAAACTTGAGTACATTTCGAGCAATTTATAGTGGATAACAATTAAGCTGTGAGAAGTGTACGAATTACGAATGGTAAGTCGTTAGGCATGGTATCGAACATTCATTGATTGTGATTGTTTAGGAATGTATTATTTATATCAAGGCTCAGACCACAGAAATATGAAAGACGGGTTGTTTCAGAAGGAGGTGAGTTAATCGACAGGGTAGAGAAAACATTGACGCAATTTCGACACATCAAATTAGTGGATCGTAATGTTACTCATATTGTTGGGTGCAAATGTTTTGCTTAAAACTCATACAATAGTCGTCATGCAGGTGATATGAATCAATAACTTAGAGAATAAAATTTTGAAAACTGGTCACTGAAGTGAACTGGATTAAGATCTGGGATTAGAAATTAAAAACGTCAGGAATTGAAAGCTCACAGGAAAAATCCGAATTCAAATTATCCATTTGGGCTACGAATCTCTACGATCGCCCGATAATCCTCTTTTAGTTCAGGTTCATGGTATTTGAATACGACGATTGGGGTTTCCTTCTATTGGTGAGCCGTTGACTGAATACGATTGTATCCTAATACTAACTAAGTCCATAGTCTACTTCTGTATGACATGTCATACAAGATTGAGTTTTACAAAATCCATGTTGAGGATCATTGACAAATTCTCCAGCGAGTAGGTAGTTAAAGAGTCCATTACTAGGAATTTTCTCCATAATTACCAAGATAACTGAAGTGATGTTCATGGTCCGATAATTTTTCATGTGATTTTTATCTCCAGAATTACAACGTGGTATGATATACGCGGTTTTCAAACAGTATGGTTAAGTACCTGCTTCCTCAGTGAGAGCGAACAGCTTTGAATGAAGAAGCGGAATATCTGGACCACCATATGTGTAGGGAAAGAATAAAATCTCGAATAATTCATGACCTATAGCATTCCTAGTTTCTATGATTGTGAAAGAGATAGATTTTCCTGAATTATACGTCACGCACAACTGAAAAATTCTGCAACAATTTCAGAGTGTTATATGAAAGTGCTATTATGCAGGATGCGTGGTATATCAAGATTTTGAGTTGCTTTTACGGGTTTCTTGAAAGGAAATATTGAGTTTTGTAATTTCATGTTCTAGATTATTGACTTTTAACATGGTTTCTTCTTAACTTGGTTGAAAAGTTTGTTGTTTGTACGAATATAGTGAAATCGTTTGACTTTAAAGAAATTTTTAGTAGGCGCCTAAGATTATTACGACATGTATCTGTTAAACATGATGAGTAACGTATAGTCAAGGATTTACGTTTTAAGAGCTGTCACAAAAAGGAAGAATCATGTGAGAAACATATAAGAATGAGCTATGGACGGTCAGACAATATGGACAACTAATTTTTTGTCAATGGATGAAATCGGTTTAGATTATTTTATGCCGGTCGTTTCAGGAATAAATCTCAAGACCTATTCGATCATTTGCGAAATTCGAACACTTCCACCTCACGATGATATGCAACTTCGATCAATATTCAACACAAACACACATTTGTTCAACAGTCGAATATATCTATACAGAATATCGGGTATCTGTGAAATTATCTGTCACATTGACCGATGTGAAACGATAAATTGAACATGATGTGAACTTTGTCGTCTGGATGAATAATCATAGTCTCATTATCAATAAAAGTGGGACAAATTAACTAATGAGATCCGATAAGCAACGGATTATTATTGTTGTGTTCCACATGTTTATAGATTGAGGACATAAAAACAGGATAACTCAATAAGAAAACGATCATATAACATAATCGAAATTAGACAGTGAATGAGGACAGTGTTTAATCGTAGCTGAAGATATGCTCTATGTAACCAGAAAGACAACCTACTTGTTTTCATTTCATTTTCTCTTTAGAAAAGTAGTAACCATTTGTTAAATGAAAATTTCATTCAATTTTGTTGTGTGTGAATAAGTGATTGTCAGTATTATGAAAGCATCATTAGCAAACAACATTCCTCATCATATTGATGATTTATATCAGGCTCATCATACAAATAAGAAACAGTTTTATTTAAGTATTTGAACAGAATATGGTGGAAAACAAAGAGGAATTTCAATCATTGACACCTGTACAAACAAGAACTGAGGTCAACAGACTGATGTTCTTTTTAAATTCACACTCTCAGTTGGCGTACGCTGTTATTATGATTATCGTTACCTTGATAGAAGTATTTCATATATGAAAACACATATCAGATTAGAAGTACACAAATGGTGGATGTGATGACTATATGTAATATTCAAGCAGATATTTCTGAATGAATCTTTATGTTCCATTCAACAAGCCTAACATTTTCTAGAGCACATATAAAGTACGTATTATTCTGTGGTCGGTCGAATATTGTTCGATACAATTTCAACAGATTATGGTTTCCAGTAAATTGTAGATGCGGAAGATGAGTGAACAATTTATCAAAGAAGGAAAGACACAAATTTAACAAATAAAAAGGCAAACAGTCAGTTTTTATATTATGAAACTGAAATCACACATTACTATCTTTCTGACAATTACTTAAAAGCAATAACAATTTGCGTAGGTTTGAAGAAATTATATTCAGTTCATAACCATTTTTGCCTTCAGCGCATATGATGGTTGATGAAAACTTAGTTAACTCCAAGCAATAGTTGTTCCTAGAGGCAATCCACAGTTTGTTTGTTGGAGAAAAATGTTCATAATACTGCAAAATAAAATGGATTTTTGGATGATCTGCATAGTCTATTCTCTAAAATATCAGTTGCCATATATCTTTTCAAATTGAAAATGTGTGAGTATTTTCAACTTATTATCCTGGTTTCAAATGACCGTAAATAATTGAGATGGGTTGAATGACGTTCTCAGGAAGTGTTTGTTTCATCGCATACAGCTTAACATCAGATGTGTCATAAGTTCATGTTCATAATTATGGAGAGTGGAATAAATTCCTCAGCCCATTTCAATCACTCAAATTTGCAGATTCCATTTCGACCCCTTTCCACTTCATTTCTAATGAGCTTCACTTCAATAATCTTGATTTTGCTTGATCATTTTTCAAAACCTCTCAATTTTGCTACACAATAATATTACCAATACTTCCTATCAGATTTCAACGGAAATTGAAAAAAGCATGGCATCATTTATATTTTCATTCATTGTTTCGTGTATATAATCAACTGATGGAAATGTCAATGGAGAGTTGAAGACAATTTAGCGATATAAAATCGGAATACGTTTCACAAGCGCACTGTCAAATCGTGTCTGTACCCTGAGTGTCCAACCTTATTCGCACGTTTACACTTCTTGTACGAAAATTACAGAATTACATCAGATTATGAGTGTCAGTGCAACGCATTCCTATTCTGTTGAATGTTAATCATGCGATTTACCGAATTATGTTCTAGTGCAATGATCTGGATCACAATCGGTGTTTGTATCATTTCAACATTCGTCGAATTGACATACAATGTGGCTAAGCATAATTACTGAATCAGTTCAAAGTTGTGTAAGGCCTCTTTAGGTTTGTCATTCATTTACTGTACGCAAAGATCCAGGTTTGTGGAAAATATTCAATTCAACTGATTTCAGATAAACTAAACAAATTTTTGTGTTGTTCGTTAGCGAAATGATATAACATAAATTGGAAATACACCTTCTGAAACAAATAACAGACCAATGGATCTCTGATTTTCCGAACGTTCTATTCTGTCGTTAGTAAAACACTGCAGTTTAAATCAACGTCGAACTAACTCGCTGCTGCTGGACACCTCACGTACACTTAAATCTGTTAACGTTTCACTTTATAAATTCGTTAAACAACTACAATCGTTATAAAAACAGTCCATTATTTATAAACAATCGCATTCACAATATACCAAATGTTTGTTGGTCGAATATCAGCCTACTGCTTGTGAGAAAAAAACTGGATTTTAACGGGTGAGAAAATCGGGTAAAGTGACTGAAGATTAATATGACAAATATCGCAAAAATTATCAAACATTGAATCTTACAGTGCAACAGAAAACACATTACGTCGTGAATTGTTAGCAGACGTCAAAAGGATCACTATCAACTAGAAAAAACTAAAAAGTAGTGATCGGAAGCGAGTTGGATGGAGGATACTGGTGAGCGTCCTACATTTAAACATAGAGAGCAATATTCAAATCTTGTTGAGTTTGTTCATCCAGTTAATTCAAGTACTTCCTCATAAAATTGTGATTAAATATAGTTGGGTTTCAACTTGAAAAGTTGACCACAGTAGTATTCATCAAATAATAACAAAATGAACATTGCACATCAGATCAAATCCCATTTACCGGCACCTCATGCTCCTGTCGTTTTCAATAGTTGTCAAAACTGGTCATCATTGGAGCTGTTTTGTGTTCGACATTAAAATATTCACATATTAGTTATAAGTACAACGAATTTATGAGTCCCTGCTGGATATGTATTGGAGAAGAAAGAGATCGTTTAAAAAAGAATAACCTATGACTGGATTAATTAGAAACACTGAATTACACCACATGTAGGCAATAAGTTGTTTAAATGATTTATTGTGAAAACTGCATACATTAGGTAAACATTATTGAATCAGCGAACGGCAATGTTTAACATTCAAAATATGACAGTCGTTTGCGTTGTCATCACGAAATTTCATTGAGAAATTAACATAACCTTCTTTTTTTATGATGCTGATGAATGGCTTCATTCAATATTAAATGTGTAATTCAAAATGGAATCCATAGTTCAAGAAGTTTCAAAACGTTTCTTCTACTGAAAATGAGGAAAGGTGAAAAAGCTGATAACCGCATAAATAAACTACTTGGAATTGGATGAAATGTCTATTTGAGAAGATTAGGAATCTGTACAACACTTCCAATCAGAAACATGTCTGAGAATACTAGTTATTGACTCCATCATCAAGTACAATCTATTCGCCAGGTAGTATGTATTCTATATACGATATTGTAGAGCTTTTATACCTTTGCTTGCATACATGGATTCTTATGCATCAATGCCTCGTTCTACTAAGAGATATAGAAGAAGAAGATATGAATACAAATGGATGGCCAGTACCCGCTAAGATAACATTAGCTGAAATTAAGTAAGATAATTAATGTCTTTCCACAGCCGTCTGAATAATGACCTCAAGAGATTCAACATGGATCATGCCAACTATCATGAGCACTCTTCACGATACAGGAAATGTCCGTGAAGAGGTAATTGAGGACAGTAATGAACAATCATTTTATATGATCATCGTTTGGCCTTACAAATTCTTCAGTTGTGAAGGCAGTTGTAAAGATCGCAAATTTCTAGAGTATCCCAAAGTAATTGTCGAAAATGTTTCATATCACTATGTAAGTAATTAATCAGATTTCAATACAAATACTCAGTCTCTTCATTACTTTTATTCAATGAGAACTCGTAGTGACCAAATACATCCAGTTGTAAAAAGTAGTTTTATTAAATTTACTGATAGCCAAGTGAGTTTACTACATTTTGTGATGGAAGTACCTATTCATATGTTTACATCTGTTTAGATTGTTACTCCGAACTTCTCGTTTAACTATTACCATGAGCATATCAATAACTTTATTATTTACCCTTCTGGTAAGTTAACAGTTGACTTTGAAATAAAAAAATCCGTGCCGAGTTTTCTTGATCACATGTCTGTCCATAATTCAAACTTGATTCCATTTCTTCATTGAATCGATTTTATGCTCTATGAGACATTCAATACTCCATTGAATATGTTTTCTGGCTCACATTGTCAATAGTGTAATGCCTTACAGCAATCTGGGTACAGGTCACAGAATTCATTTTAGTTTATTTGAATTATTTTCTTTATTCATTCAATGTAAAATGATCAATCATGCTGCATGATTTCATCAAATCAACACAGGTTCAATAAACTTTCGCGTAAGGCAGGTTTTCATTGATATGCCAGATATTCATTCTTCTCACATCGAGATTTTGAATGACGGTGAGTTCATATATTATTCAGTTATCGTTTGCTTCATTTCTTCTTTTTACATTTATTCAGTATTCAACCTGGCTACGACACAATAGTTAACCACTATTAAGGAATTGTTTTAGTTGTGTGATGTTTGTACCAAACGATGTGTTCACAATATCTACTGATTATTGATAAGTGACAAAGTTAAGTAGAACAGAGATTCTCCTCAAAATAAACATACACTGATAGATTAAACATGATAAACCTTGTGGCGCGAAAGCCAGCGTGTAAATTATTTACTCATTAGTCAATGACAACTAGAAAGGAGAAGATGTCTCATCGATCCATCTTAGTATACTAAATGAATCAGCCGATTCAGTAAATTGAACTGATCTTTTGTGCAACAATATGCAATATTATGAAATACGTCATTTCGGATTATTGAAGCTTATGAACGATCATTAAATACATGGGGACTCCTAAGAACAGCTCAACAATGAACAATCATAAATAACCAGCTCGTTCAAAATCATTAACTCGAACTAGAATACAAAGAACGTCGCTTTTACACACTATCGTTTCCGTCAGTCATCAGAATTCATGAACAACATAATGTCACAAAACAATTTGCTATGTCTATTCTCGGATGGATAATAAAAGACTTTGACTCAGTCATAAGCTGTCAGTACAAATTTTACGGAAGTGAAATATTGTTCTAATCGAATGAAATGTAACTTGCATCATATCGTTGAAATAATAGTATTCTTTCAAACTTCCAAATAAGACATGATTGGGTATTTAACCACACTTTTACATGTATTTCTCAAGAAGTGGATTATAACTTATACTAAAATACAAGTCCCAATAAAACGTTACTTTATTGAATAAGATAGATCTTCATGATGCAGATATTTAAAAATCTACTTTGGTTTCCAATTATTACAGAAGAACTGGTCGCTGTCAAATGGTCATTTAAACCAAACGAAGATGGTACGGGTAAGTCAGTTGTGGATAGTTGTTTGATCACATGTGAAACCCATAAACCTACACATTCACTCATTGTTATTACTCGCAGTTTGTGCGTTACAAATAGTTACTCATCTGGAAAACGAGTGTAGAATTATACATGAAATCCACTCATCATCTGAATAGGTTGTGTAGGACATAGAGAACAAATAACATCATTTGGAAAAGAGTAGATTTGAAAAGTGATATATAGATCACCTTGAATAAATGAAATCAGATTCTCTATTCTTCTGTAGGAAAACGAATGCAGGTTTCAATGGGATCTGATGAAATGTCTGTGTATCGAAACAAATGACTTGCATTGTGTGTTTATCAAAAAGCTAGTTCTCTAGACAAGACATTCATCTACTCCTCCAATCATCGCGTGGTCACTACTGAATATTATTCATTCACATTTTGAAATCGTTGTAACAACATATCTAAAGGTATTTGTTTCCCACTTCTAACAATCAAACATCATGATCGGAGTCATCTGATGGACTGAAACTTCGTTACGTTACGTAATCAACTGAATTCTCAAAATCTATTTCTGAACAATCACTCCGAATCTAATGTCATATGTACCAAGAGTCGATTGTTCCAGAATCCACCATAGAAAATATTGCTACATGTTATTATCACTTCCACAAACAAACACTGATGAATTATTGTTTTCAAAATCATAAAATGATAATACAGCTTTAGAATCTAGGCATTCGACGTTTGTTCTGATTGATGCATGCTTGTTGCATTCATATGATGTTCACTTCATTGTATTATGAACCCATTCAGCTAGATAAATCATTATTGCTTATAATTTATATGAGTTTCTAAGTATCGAAAGTCTTCTAATTGTAGAGGGTGCAGCCAAGGTAACATGTTTGCTACATCCGAATAGGAAGATAAGTATCTATTTTGAGAACGTAGGTTACACAAGTGAATGAAAATATTTTTTTGCTTTAAGTACATCAGATTATTGTACTATTTCATGTTTATTAGTACAGTCTAACGTATGAAGTTGCAAAGAACTCGATAGAAAAAGAACAACCTTTCTCAATGACCAAGCAGGCTATTTGACAGTATAAATTATCCTTTATTAACACACTTCATTCAAGCACTAGTTAGATACAGTAAGTAATTAGGAGTCAGGTGCTATTAAAAATAATTAATGGTGTCCTCGTGCCAAATAGTAACAATCAGTGTATGTTGGAATGCTGTATGGGCATAAGTGTATTCTGTCAAGCTTTATTTCATTTTCCAAAGATCGGCTTTTCGGAACTTCACGTGGTGAATATTCCAAGCACAGCACCTTTGCAGTTGTTCACAATCACATTGAATTTCAGTTGGCGGAGTTTTTCATCTCAAAGTATGTCTCAACTTCACTAAAGTTGACAACTGTAGAGATGCAGAATATCTAGGTAGACGAGATGGAATATACTCCTGAAGAAACCTAGAATATCAGTATGCTTACTGTCATTGTGAATGTATTTTCTGTGATTGAGATAATCTCAATGATGACATATAAGTTCAGTGATTAATTGGGTTTAATATAGAAGGTTGTGTATCGACTGATTCTGAGGAGCACTGTCAATACGTTTATTTCAGATTTCTACGGAAATTCCGGAAAGTCAGTTAAATTTCAAAATCAGGAGTAAATTCAAGTGTGAAGAAAATGAGAATCATTTAAACTAATGTTGCTTACATATTGATGTACAATGACGTATATTATCAATCATGTTTTGGCGTTCTATTACTCTCTATTTGTAACCGGTTATGAGCGTGCTAATTAGAAGATTTCTGTATTACATCACAGTGACCTAATATAGTTTTCTCACTGTCTACGACAATCAGACGTTTTGTGTGTAAAAATCAGTCGATGAAAATGTTATGGAAGTGTTGTGGATAATTGTGTAAAATCAAATTGGGACACTATTTGTAAGGTCACTTTCAAAATGTTACTGAATAATCAGTATTCAACTTCAGTTGACTGTTCGTACTTCCGGTAGTGAAAGTGCACGGAGTGCAACGGAATCATGAAAGTGTTTGATATTTGTGATTAGGTCATTCGATAAAAAAATCGCTGTAACCCAGTGAATCCTTTCAAATTTCTGTACTTAATTCCATTGACAATGAATTATAAGATTTACATTTGCTAGCACTCACTTCTTCAGACTTCTTGAGTAAAATAACTAAGGTGTGGGTTCATATTTGCTGACATCTCACATTTATGTTTGTCATTTGAATGAACAAGACAGGGATATATGACAGACGGTATTAAACAGATGACATTTGCGCTCATTCCATCACTCAACCACAGTATGAAAGTCACACTTGCAGCCATCAGTCAAATCGTGTGTTTCGTATGAAATAGAAATGCAGGGGCGGTACTAGGAACAGATGTTTCCTTCTTAAATAGGCTGATCAACATGCTTCACTAAAATGAAAGATGAAGCTGAGTGATCAGGCGTCATATAATGTTATATGTTTGAATGTGAGTAAATTCACTGAATGTTCAATCAAGTGATATTTATTGATCGGTTGAAGTTCATTAATGAATCTTTTGTTTAACAGTGAAGTTAGTGATCACTTTTGTATCGTTTGCTTGAAACCTTTCATTGCTGTTTTGGACTGTGAATGAGCAGTCTCTTATTAGTTTTTCTGCACCTTCGGAAGACTGTCTCGATGTTTCTTTAAGTCAAAAGCATCGTAGCAAATATTTTTGCTGACTACCAATGAAATCATTTGCAGTTCTAAACATCAACAGGAATGTTTATCAAACAGTAGGAAAATGAATCGAAACTTAGTCATCATTTAGTTGGAAACGTGATACTTGTTTTGACGAGTTAGACGTGTTCTTTGCAGAGTTTGCACTGATTCCTTCGTTTAATACCTCATAAATTTATCGACTTGATTTTTGATGTTATGGTTGATCATTGATCACTATCGAAATTTTGAGCGCAGTCAACCCATATTTCCAGGGATGTTGGATGATCATCAGTCTATCGGTTTTGCTAAATGTTTGCAGTTTCCTATTTTGACTACTTCTAAAGTGGTGCAACTAACGTCTCATACTTGAAAAAACAATAATATGTAGTATCTTATTCTGTTTAATTTGCTACACAAGAAATCATACATCCAATCATAACTGTTCCTTCAAAATGGATCAAAAGTGGCACGTTAGTAGAGTATGAAGTCATTGGAAGTATGTTAAATTTTGCTTAATCAGCAATAACTATTTTCACGCTAGAATATATCACTTACGTTTCAACAAGTTAAAATGAACTACGTTCCGATTCGATTTTGAATATTACCAATGATTAATGGACCATTTTGAACTAATATTGAAGTCTTTAGATCGATAAAATGGACTTTAACACATAGACACAAAACGATGGATGAGATGATATTAGTCTGGAAAAAATATAAAATGTCAGTTAGTTGATTATGTATTGACGGGGAAGTGTCAAATGAATGTATACGATAAATTGAAAGTATAGACGAACTAAATCTACACATTACAACTAATCGTGTACAGTTTCAGATATAATGACGATTTTCACACTATGAAAATGTGTTCCATCTCATGAATACGAAAATAAGTAACTTAAACCAGATTTCAGTTCACTGTGTGTTGGACGATTGAAATAACACTTCGACTACTGAGAAAAACATTTCGTTATCTATGGATCAGATTGTCTACTATATTCGTCTAACGAAATGCGGCCATACACTTATATATTCTCTATCAAATTACGCAGACTGAATTTTTTCTATTGATATTGATGGTTGAATAAACAATGTTACAACTTCTTTGTTCTTCCACTGATTTGACAAAATTAAGAATGAACTTTCAATCAAAGAACAACCGTCTTACTTTCACTGAGTTTCATCATAAACTGATATCATGAAATGAAACTGTACAACCTTCTACAATACGTTTTGCTGAACTTAATGACAGCATCGCGTGTATATGTCTAAATGCAAATGATAACCGAAATTCAACAAGCTAATTTATCCTAATTCATCGTTCATATTTGATATTCAAAGTAGTTTCATTCAGTTCCAACATCCTGTCACGAAATATCAGTGCAATTGAAAGTGTAGTGAATATGGCATTATGGATTGTGATGACAATTTTCCATTAAATGAAATAGTCATTTAATAGCGAAACTACCATTATGTGATTGAGTTAATCTTTTACGTTTTTTTTCAATTTACTTACGTTTTGTCTGACAACATGAATAGCATCACTTCATCAGTTTCACAGCAATGTGTTTGAAACACACAACGGATGAAGCGTGCCGAAAAGCAATAACATCGAATACAACATGCATTTGGTGTGAAAACGCTGACGCATGCACTACAAGCAATGATCAGGATACTCATAAGTTGAAAGTCAATGACTGCCATGTTGAGGTTAGTACTTGCTTAATTTCACTTATCGCTTACAGTTTCATCGAATTCACATCCTAAATAAATGGTTTTACTTGAAAGAACAAGCTACAAAGAAGAACTGACTTGTATTCTACCCCGAGTGACCAATTTGAGGCTTTATATACGTTGAGGATATCTATTCAGATATAAGCATACCACTTTCTTTCCATGGAAACAGTAAACAGTGAATCAAAGCTTTACTTGCCGACAGCTTTCGAAAACGTATCAACGATATTTCAGCTCATTCAAGTGGTGGTTATTTCAGAAACGCAATATAAAACCGTAGATCTGTGTGAATTGTTACAAAATACCGATAAGAGCAGTTTGAGTGACGTAGCGTAAACTGTTAAAGATTGTTTATCACGTTTTAATATTTGACGAGAGTTTGTACACACACGATTCTTTAAGTCATAAACAAGGATTTCCAGTTTTCATTACATAATACGTAACCTGAATATAGTGCTTAGACGAAACAGTAAAATATGAATTTATTGATTTATATTCAGATTGTGATTAGATGTGACATTGAGAACAAAAAATTCATCACAAAAATGAGTCGTCAGTTAGTTGTGAGATACTGTGAATTTAGCAGCCTAATTGTCAAGTCAGTAATGGATATCCAAGTGATTGCACAAATTTGAATCGTGTAACTATTAGTGAAATTCTCTAATATGATCATCATTAACCATAACGTATGACAACTATTGAAAAATTTGAATAATATATGGTGTTAAGTAATCACTGCTGTTGTTTCATTTGTATAGACGAGCTCAGAAGTTACCGATCTGAGTATATCAACACACATCAAACAGAATGAAACAATATCAGGTGTCTCTGAAGTTTGGGTTAAAAGAAAGCTGATCAAAACTTCCGAAGTAACTGCTGAACAATCGGTGAATATACAACTTTTAGTAAGAAATGCCATTTCCTTGTTTTGTGACTGTTTTTAGAATTCTCTGTCATCATCATCACTCACAATAATGTATAACAATGAATGAAATATTTGAATAGTATTTGGTTTTAAGTAATAAATGCCGCTGTTTCATTTGTGTAGACGAGCTCAGAGGTTACCGATTTGAGTATACCAGTGCCTCTCGAACAGAATGAAACAACATCAGGTATCACTGAAGTTGAGGTTGAAGTAAAACTGACGGAAAATCCTGAAGAAACTGCTGAAAACTCGGTAAATATCTGTTATATACTCAGTCATGTCATTTCTTTGTTTCATTGAATTCTCCATCATCATCAGCACTAAGAATAATGTATAAAAATTGATGAAATATTTGAGTAATATTTGATGTTAGACAATTATTACTACTGTATCTTCATTGTAGACGAGTTCAATAGTTAGGAATCTGAGTACACCAACAGCTCTCAAACACAAACATCAGGTGTCACTGAAGTTGAGGATGAAGCAAACCGAAAGGAAACTTCCAAAGTCACTGCTGAACACTCGGTAAATTTTTGATATTCAGTAATATGTTCTACTTCTTTTTTTTCTTTGAAATGTGTTTACCAAAACAATTGAAGTGAATGAAGATAATAAATCATCTTGGTACTTGTACATTGTGATTCTGCTGGTTGTCTTTTTTTAAATTTTTCTATGTGTCGGTTGTTTTGTTTGCATTTAGATTCATCGAAAATAGGAAGTAACAAGCTTTAGTCACAAAAACATCTTATAACCTGTTCAGGTGTTATTCATTTCATATTATAGTAGTAAACTTTCGAGTTAATTTTACATTTTAGTAATCTGAACCATTTCTATACGAAACTGTTTACATTCTGATGCTTATTTACATTTTAAATGACGTAAATTTGTCAATATAATTATACACACAAGATCCTGATGCTTTGATTAAACAGTTGATAGCTGCTTGTACGAAGAGATAAGAATTCAGTGTGTTGCCCCCATTGAATTCTACTTTTACAAGACACATATACTCAACAGTTGAAGATGAAGAATTTATCAATCAACTGAACCATTCTGAAATGTGCTATGAAGATGACTTAGTCGATGTTTATCTACAGATTCTCAAAGAAAAAATTTAATCAGTTTTGGAAAACCATTACCATTCGTTGTAGTCTACTGGAGCAAATTAACTTGAATTTTGGTTTATATAGTTCATCAGTCATACTTAAGAAAGGGATGAAGAGCACAACCTGTGAAGTAACAGATGTTGAGGTTCGCTTATAAGGTTTTGGTTTTTGTTTTTGCTATGAAATATTGTTTGAACAGAGACATATTGCCGTCTTGTTTGATCTACTTGCGACAGAATATGTCGCAGACCGAAGTCATTGATCATTTTGTGTATTTGATTTCAAAATTTTTATACCTTTCCTTGACGATCACTATTTTGAAATTGAGAGAAAGCAACTAGCCACGCTCATAAATGAACTGTCTCCGTAAACTCTTTCAAAATTACATCCTATTATACGATTGTCAATATCGTGAACTTTTTTATTTCCTTATCGTTTCAACTCAGTGTTGAGTTTTAACATTCAACGTCTTTGTGTGCGGTCAGTTACGGGATTACTGCTTTGAACATTTACTGATAATTCTCTTAGGTGGTGGTATACCTTGAATTCAATCATCTAGTGTATATTTTAAACTTATAAACTTGGACATTGATGTGGCTCCGAGAGAATAATTGATACATCGGATGTATACGAAAACGTATCAAGCAACGTTGAAATCTAATCTGAAACGTAAATTTTCGGAGTATTTTACCAATTTTGTTTGATCGCCAACACGTTTTGATGGAATTTCGTCCTAAACGATCATGCAGTTATTTCGTCTTTGTTTTATAAATTTGTTTTTGACAATCTGCATAGAGGATATTCTAGTGTTGAAATAATTTATCATTTGACAAGGCTTATATCTTAGTGGCTGGGGGTTCATTCACAAATACGTCGAATAACTAATAATTGTGGAAGATGTCACTATTCGTCAAGCCATCTTTCAAAATAGATTCGATTAGCAGAATCTTTTTAGGTCTGTGAGGTAATACACCCAGTTTTTGTTGTACATTTCCTGCCAGATACTACCTTTTTGAGGTTATCGATTCTCTTACATGATTCGAGTGTTTACTGCAATTGATGATTTCACTTGTACACTAATGTTCACTGCTTGATTTGAATTCCGAATGCAATACATCTAGATATAAACGCTATTGTCTCCTTGATTTTGTGATGGAAAATACGGAACTTTGAAAGTGCTTATCAGACCCATAATGTGGTAATACTCGGTATTTAAAATTCCATTATTTGTGATCACATACAAGCACTCACAATGAATTCATACAGAAAAACAGAGATCTGAATGTGATCAACACATACGTGGCAGATATCTTGGCTTACAGAATGGTGCACAATTCTCCCAATCATTGGTTTTCTCTTACTGTCAAATATCCTTCAAATACTGTTAATCTGTGATGAAATTATTATTTTTTTATACAACCAATTACCAAAATTATTATATAATCATATTTACTTTTCAACTTTGCTTCCGATGTCTATGAAAGCCACTAACGGAAGTGAGTAGAAGGAATAATCATAAGCGACCATAAGCAAGACGTTTCGTTAAATCAAATGTACAAATTTTGGGGTTTATTGTAACCTATCTGAGTGCATCCTCGGTGCTTTTAGAAAGCACTTTTTGGAATGAGAATTTGAATGTGAATGAGCTGTAAGCACTCCGAGAATCATTTGAAACTACTGTCGAAGCTTTCACTTGATCTTCACGTGACGAAAACGGACTGTCCTACATTCGGTTCGATCACTCCTGAATTCCAGAAGTTTTCGGTTCAAAGGAATGCTTGAACATGATAACCATTTCTTTATTAGAAACTTTCTTAGTATTGTAGATGAAATTCTAAAGTTCTTATGAATGCGCGCATTTTAGTTTTTGCAATTATAACAGCACACTGGATGGTGCCGAATCGTGTATGAGCAAAGTGCAGGTGAGAGTGATTAGGTGTTTTATTCTCGCTTACTTGGTTGACACAGGTTATCAATTTGAACTGAATAAATATTTTAAGGTTATCCACTATATTCCATCAAATTTGCCACATGGTTAACGAATTCGTCGTTTGCACACCGCTGAAGCTTACGCAATCCATGTTCAGAAACTTAACCTTTGTATCCAGAAGAGATTTGAACAACCACTTTCGCTACGTTGACCATCGGTAGTAGAACATTGATAAGCTATTTCGTACTTTTTCTATTTTGTTTTTCTTGTTTTTGAAATTTGTTTTTCTCTTATTCTCAACATTCGTATCTTTATTCTTACATAACTGCCATTCTCCTGACCATTCATCAAAGCATTCAGTTCCTTCTCTTTTTCGTATATTATATGACGTAACAACTTCTTGATTTCTGAAAAATTACTTTAAATGTTATTCGTCCTCTTTCTTCCAATCATTCACTGATGATTTATGACCGAGAAGTCATTATGTAATTGTTACATGACGTATCCACTCGATGAGTAGTATTTGTTTATTGTAAATCATATGTATGTTGGTGTGGAGTTATGATGAAAATCTAACTTAAAAGACATTTCTTCTCTCGATTCGTCCCTTCTTTATATAACTAAATGTATGTATGTTGTGTGGAAAAATAGTAGTTTCCATTAGAAGATCGGATGAAATTAGTAGTGCGATATGAGTCAAGTTATTGTTTTTAATTCAGTAAAGTGAACGTAACGCCTAGGCCTCTTAACCTTTCCTACCAAATGTACTTAACATGTAGGTTAGTTGCTTGGTTTTCCGTTCTCTTCTGATTTCGTAGTATTCAAAGCTATAGCGAAGAAATCCACACAGGATGCACCCCTCAATGTGAGACCGATCAATCGCTGTCCTAAATAACAATATGGAGATACAAGTGAAAGAACATCCAGTAAATTATTGATGGAAACTGTTTATCTATAGCAGTATTTTGTTTGTTTTGCTTACCTTTGTAGAAAGCCGGTTTAACACCATCCACAGAGTTAGTTTCCTTTTTTCCATTTCTGTTAGTAATAAACTGTTTAGTTGTCCGTTTAATTACATAATAAGGTCCTTCGTATGATTGCTTTAGCGGCTTTTTACCAATATCGACTGAAAAGAAAGCAAATTTGCACAATTGCAGGCGTTTGTTGAGCAGTACTTTACTTCTAAGCTCACGCGGGGATATTGCTTCAACTTGTTGTTTTATTTGTAATCGATGACCCACAATGCTAATTTCGTCAGTACGTATTGTTGCATCTGAGTTGAACAGTTTTTCTGGTAATATAAGTCTAATTTGGCTGATGTACAGCCACTATTGACCTTGATGTTCGAGTTGATTCCAAGAAGTACAAGTGATAGGAAGTTACAACTTGTGTCACAAGCAAGCTTTTATTTGGCGGTGAAATCTCTTATTCAGGCGATTCGCCGCTAGATGGTAGGCTGTTGTTTTTATGTGGTTCACTCCCAATAGTCTGATGAACTCCTGAAATATGACTATCAGTAATGTGAAATTTTTAAGTGCGCTGGCTGTGTGTTCTTGGACCTTGCTGCGTTTACATTGCATGCAGTTCCGTGTCTATCTCCTTGCATCCGAGTTAAATTTGGCCAGATAAGTACGATATTTGTCATCATCGTATAATAAATTAATCATCTACACTAATTACTTCATTTATCTACAAGTTACTAATTGTTCTGTATTTCATGTAAACTGATGAAACTGTTGATTAATTCATATCGACAGACTGCTTCATAGTTAACGTTACTTATTTGTGACCAAACATCAGTCATCAAACTGATAACTGTGTGCAAGCTTGTGTGACAAAGAAGCGTCATTAACATGCACATCACGGTAAGTTAACCACAAGTGTTGTCTCCAGGCAAATAATCAGAAAACGTTATATCTCTTCAGATTAGGAATTCGCTTTGCGATTGTTGTATATACATTTGAAATATAAGAATTACAGAATTCATGTCAGCAGTTCACTGCTAGGATCAGCTTGATATAAACTGTAACATTAATTGTAGAGAGCAAATGTGTGATGTGAGATTGATTTTAGTCTACTAGTTCAAGATACGTTAAGGCGGCACATTTATGGTATGTATTACAGCAACGAAATGCATCGACCAAATACTTTTACTTTTTCGTAAGTGGACATCGATTTAGGAACAGTGCATTCAAGGTCACTTTATGCGGCATAACGAATTTATTGTAACCACACTTCACCATAGGAAATAAAGCGTATTCAGAAAACATGGAACATTAAAACATTAAATACTAACCTCTGTCAGTCACGTCTTTAACAACTTAAGTTGACTAGTCAAAAGTTGACTTGAAACAATCAAGGGTTTGTGATTGCATACCGTTTGTTTGACAAACCAATCACGGAATTGGCAATGAAGTACGTGGAATCAACTACAACGGTTAAATGGGTACAGTCGATTAGTCAGTGAAGAGTAGCCTTAATTATGGCTGCAGACTAAAATGTGATAGTTTAACTATTAATATCCTGTGTTCAGTTTACTTTACAAACCGTTCTTTTGAGTCGTTTCACTTATTTTGTTTAATTAACAAAAACAGTACAAAATCTCACAATAAAAACAAACTCCAAAAGCAATCCAGGCGACTTTTTCTTTTCTTCCCTGGCTAATTTGCTGTGTTTTCAGTACTACGTAACTCTTATAAAGTTTTCTCCTTTGGCTGGGTGTATGAATTTCATACGAGCCACTTCGAAAACTGTTATTGTCATTAAATTTGTTCATTAGCTTTCAATCGCCAGTACTAATATTAAGAAATGGTTTTATAACGAAGCATTTCAGGTCAAACTTTAGCTTAATACTCGTGAGGTGTACTTATTGTCTTTTTTTACACGCTTGTGAAGGTTATGCAGTATGATTTGTAAGACAAACATATAACTCAGTTTAGTTGTCATCATTCAATGTTTTTCTATTACATTTTCTATTCCTGACGTTTCCGAATCAGTAACTGTGACTACGTTCTCAACTGTCAAACATCTTGGATATATAAGACTGGACTATGTATTTCGTTTTTTGCAGCTAATCATCAAATCAAAGTTACGGATCATGGACACCACCATAAAGCCTTGTTGTGACTTGACAAACACGTAATATGAACGATTCAGGTCATGAAACTGCGAAACTATAACTTAAAAATGTGTCAGCGAGAAGCGTTTAAGGGATTTTCAGGTCACGACGCTAATTTCAGTATCTGATGTCTAATTATGATCGGTTCACAGAGGATTGCAAAATTGACGTGACAAATAAGCCCCTACAAATGTTGAGACTACTAGAAAGTTCTTATATTTGTAATTGCGGTTATCAAGTGAATTTTAGACGTTGTGTACACTGCCGTGATGATGTCTATTGGTGTAATAGATGTAGAAAGAAGAAATATGCTACAATAAGGACTTTTTTCGCTCACTTATATTGGGGGTAAGGCCAATAGTAATAATAGTTGTTGTAAACCAATTATTGTCTGCGGTTCCTACAAAATTCTATAACTCACCACCAGTTCTATGTAAAATAATATTTTATATAAATAGCTGTCATAGATATTTTGTGTTTGACGTAAAAATGCAACGTACCATGCATGTGGATTATTTATTTGATTATTATTATCATGAACAGAAAACACTTATACTGTTCATATTTCAAGTAGCTCAACCTTTTTTCCATGTGTTTGTTTAGAGCTCCTTGATATGCTTTTCTGTCCTTTAAAGGTCATTTTTCTTCATACCTGAGTAACTCACAGTGAATGGACATAGAATCCATGTGGATCTCGAAGACGCAAACGCCGACTTCACACACACTCGAATCTCTGCAATCAAATAAGTAGCTGTTATAAATTTATTCGATCCCCCTACCCTTCATACGTTAGTTATTGTCTTTCACTGTATATTCCACTTTTTCGGATTCAAGACTACTCGTATGCAGCCACGGATACGAAACAGGCTATAAAAAGCGATAATCATAGAAACAAGGTCATATGTTGGATGAAGTTCAGTGAGCACCTCACCTTCCAATAAATTCAAGAATTTACTTATACATATCTCAAGAGTTATCATTGTTCCGCTTTTATATCTTTTCGTGCACAAGATGTCTACACCGCGTCTTTTTCCCTCCACATTATTAATTGGTTTCGGAAATCAAACACATACGGGAGACCGAACAATTGTCCACTGTATTTATATATTTCCTTTTTCATCGTATTATTTCATGCGGGCACAGAAGTAGTTCTTCGGGTGTGATTGGTTTTCATCATTGATTTCAAAGTAGATTCTTCTTTGTTGTTCATTGTAGGGCAACTCGAAAAGGGAGGTGAATAAACACCTGATGGCCGGACAAAGCATGAGAAAATCGTGACGCATCAACTGGGTTTTGGATTGCTAGCTCGTGACACTTCCTCAGATATTCTTGTATAACGTTGTCACACGTTTTCTCTTGCAAGCTTCATATCAACATACTTTTCGATTTCTAGATGTTTCTGGTACGACTGCTGGTGAAACATGACTGGAGCCAATCCTGGCTATTCCGGAAGAGTTTTCTGCATCTCCGTAATCTTAATGTCATACTAGAAATGACATTTTTATTGATTGCAACTGCCCAATTCTAATCTGAGAAACAGTTTATGCTTACACTTACAATGACTGTCATTGTTTTCTTTTTCATGTAGACAAATATTTGAACATACTAACTTCAACTGAAAAAACCAATTCGAAAAGACGTGACAGTGAGTACTTGACATCCATTTTGAAAATGAAGTTTTGTCAATCAAAATTTAATAAGAATTTTGTGGGTGATCTTCGGAAATTAACTGATGAAATTCATTTCAATCCTGTATGAAATCATCCAGTAAACTTGATAAAATACAAGTAAAGAAGGATCTGACAGACATAACATTGAAAACACCCAGTAATCAAACAATTGTAAATACATGCATGAGGTCAGTCGACGCCCGGATAGTTCAATGGTAACGTCTCTTACCGTGAAGCTGGTTGACATGGGATGGAATCTGTCAGGGAGCATAAGTTGCCACAACATGGCAGATACACTTCACTGACAGGTGGCAGACAGCATGAAATATATGTTCAGGGTTTCCTGTTGACTACCTCAAACCACCATCTTCTCCCAACATAGTGCGCGTAATGTTGAGCCACATGGACTAGTGTCCACATTGCAACTGGATCGATAGGATTCGATCTGCACTATGAAGAACCTGACATACATGTCATTAATCACCACCCAGTGATCAACCAATTGTGTAACAAGTAAATATTGATTGTATGATTCGTGTTTCCATAAACCTTCCACAAGTTTATTATCAAACCTATTACAGTGGTAAACAACCGAGTATTAATCATGAATTATCAACGTTTAAAATGAAAATAACACTATAATTTCATCATCTTGAACTTTCCTTGTGATCGATTGCTGCGATGATGATTTGAATTCTGAGGAATATGGAAGATTAAAACTGGTCACTAGGAGTAATGGATCCGGTCAAGATTCACAAAAAAGCACGCCGTTTCTGTGTTGGTGATTAATCCTAATTAACTTCTGAACCATTATTATGGATATATTGAGCTGTCAAACATTTTCCAAACAATCAATTAGATCACGTTGAGAATAAGTAGGTCTCCAGTGCTCCATGATTTGATTGATTTTATCTACTATCTTCAACTGCGTATTGTAGAGGAAAAGGAGTTTGAATGTAAACTTGTGGATTATTCTATCGAATTTCGTAGATGCTCGACAGTAGTTATTTTATTGATAACAAGTGTATTATTCAAAACATGTCGTCCATGACACAATAAATTATGGACGACCACGGAGCAACACTAAAATGACTTTGACAATGTCAATCTACATTTCACGGCTAAATGAGAGTTTTAAAGTAGTTTGAGGAATAAGCATTACGATTCAATATTATTCGTTAAGTTTGGGCATTCTATTTAAGGTATTCAGTAAGAACTGACAGGCTATTTAATCAAAAAGATGAATGAATTACGCGCAAAAATCCATGTCAAGTGTCAAGTTGAACCCTTTTCAATGGAGTTCATTTCATTGTTCGTGCTGTATTTGGGTTCATGAATGTGAAAGAGTTTTTGCAATTATAAAATTTTTCCGAGTGAATATGATAACCGGTAAATGTAAACTATAAATTATACCTAACGTAGAATCGTGTTTAATCATATATTTTTTTAGATGGAATTACCTTTTAAAAGCTTGTTCGATCGACAAATCATTCACGTCTTAAAGATTTTCACGATGTTTGATATGAAATACATTTATGCATGAATAATGCATTGAACTGATAGAGTTCTTCCAGTAAGCCAAATCATTCTAACTGCCTTATAACATCTTATATCTTTTCGTAAATGTATGCCAAAAAGGTAAATGAAACGGTAACATAACTGACCTAAATATCGATCTTTTGTTTATATTTACTAATAATATATTTTCTTTTTTTTAAATACAAAAGTCAACTCTGTTAACAAGAATTTATGAAAACCGAACTCAAAATGTGAGATTTAGGTGACATATGAATTGAGTTCCAATACACGTTTATGCATGAGAACGTACTGCATGTTTTTATGACCGAATGATTCACCATTTGAATGTACATTTCAATCAAATCGTCGTTATTATGGTCACATTTCCTCCAAAGATTCTATCAATCGTTGGATTGATCATTGTATAGTCATTATTGAATGACGTTATTATTACTTCATTATTACTTCACTACTGATATAGTAATATATCACTGTTTGAAATCATAATTGTGTTTGCAAGTTTTCAATCATCATGCAAATCTAATTGTAAGGAGATTTTCTTATTCTACTCATCTATCTATCTATCAAATGTCCACATTATGAGGATTTACATTTTACTGAACTTAGTATTGATTGACTGTTGAGTAGAAATGTAACTTTAAATGGAAGAATTTTGTAGTTCAAAAACACATTT
Organism: Schistosoma mansoni; assembly: GCF_000237925.1. NCBI lineage: Eukaryota > Metazoa > Platyhelminthes > Trematoda > Strigeidida > Schistosomatidae > Schistosoma > Schistosoma mansoni. Next base: position 312,363 of record NW_017385990.1, on the reverse strand, counting down.
TGGACTGTAAGTGAACTCATTGCTTCAACGGTATTAGGTTGGTCGATAATAATTACATGGATTTTATGGGTGCTGAAGGAAATCACTAACGAAGTATTCTCTAGGGAAATGGCCTAGCAATGGAATAGATTGTCATTATTTGAAAATCGCTTTATAATGTGACGTATAGTAAGTGCTATATGATTTGTGTGCAAAAAGATTTGCTTGCATGAATGTTACAATGTGGGATGATTATTTCAAGTATAATATATACTTTCACACTTGAGATTCTTCATTTTGTGATATCACTACTGGAAAATTGTTGGTAATGTTTGAAATAGTGGAATTACAATAGGCTTGTTGGTAGGAAATTTGTTCAAACCAATCGTTCAATTAAGCAAAGATAGATAATGGCTGCCAGTGAATCATGTTCTATGCGCGTTTCATCGTATTTGAGACACGTCATTTGAATGTATCTGCATTTCAGAGTTGATGTCCACTCTGTGACTGTGGGCCAGAACTGCTCGCTTCAAACGTCATCGCGCTATCTACTTATCTACTGGATCATGATAACCACTTGCTCGTGCTATGAGGTTCATCTTAATTTATTTTCAGTTTTTATGTATCTTTGCTTGAAAAAGTTTCCTATTATGAATGAATCTATAAAAATGTTGTGTGATGATACCTTGTTCAGGCTTCTTGAAGAGGTTCAAAGGTAATGTATAAATGTCATCATTTGAACCAAGTGATATTTTTTGATACGAGTATTTACTTACTGACTTACTTACCTTCTTACTTACACCCGTTAGCTTAACGTAGCATGGCCCGCCGACTAGCATTCTTCAGCCCAAGCATCTTTGAACCTTCATTTCAACTTCTGTTCAGCTGTTATTCATTCTTCCCATGTCTGTTTCCATTACTCAACGTTATGAGTTTTTTCGTCTTCCTCTTCTACATTGGCCTTGAGGATTACGAGTGACGGCTAGACCTGTGACGCAGTTAGGTGTTTTCCTCAATATGTGTCCTATACACGTCCAGCGCTTCTTTCTGATATCTTCCCCAATCAAAGCATATTCCATTTCCATGAGATATAAGTAGATTACTGAGGATTTCGATTGGTAAAACGGAAAGTACTCAACAAAAAACATCATGAATGATAGATTCAAATAGAAACCTATCAGTCAAAGGATTTGCGAAAGTATGAAATTACAGAGACACAAACTCTTCAAGAAGAGACGGGAAATAAGATGGTCGTAATCAAACACTTACAAACACTAAGCCGAAACTAATGAAATCTTTACTTTGTTTGGAAGGTTAGTGTGAGTGAAAATTAGGAATAAGTTTAGTAAATTGCATCCGAGGCTTCCAGGTTTCAGTCTTGGTCTAACATCAATCGGTTCCCGATCTCAAACAAAAATAGTGAAAATTTTTACAAAGTAAAATAGCAACTATTTGAAAAAAACACTAGTATCACACATGAGAACAAACTCTTATATTTGTGGCCTGTGTACCCTGGTAATGTATAACGTTACGATGCCGAAAATTAGAATTAGAAAAATAATGTAACATTAATAAATATAATCTCGGTTGAAAGTTTCTTACCATGCAAACATACTGATCCATATTTGATCAGATCACAAATTCATCTCCGCTATGGATCATAAATAACCAAATAATCAATATGTTGATTATATAACTTATTTGGATAATATAAAAGACAATTTTCAGCTACATTATTGATGAACGATTCTGTATTGAGCAATGAATGACTGGATTTATCAACAATATTATTTATAATCACAATAGTTATTATAATTAACTTTCAGTAATAAAAAGCATTCAATGTTGAATAGGTAGATCCATTTCATATCATCTTCTGTTTGTATTTATAAATTTCTTCAACTGATCAATTTAAAACTAAAATGAACAAATCAGTACTTATGTCCTTGAATGACTTGACTGTCATCTGTTATTCCGATCAAAATTACGTGTCCCTTTGCTGATCCCAAACATACACAATGAAACCATTTATTTAAAGAAACACGTAAAATTAATACCAAAGTGATTTGAAGAATCCTATTTATACTTGCTGAAAATGTTGAGCTTGTTCTACAAGGGCTTTCACTAGTTTTCAAAACTGTGGAGCATGGCATTTCTACTATTTCTGCACACTCGTGCAATGAAGTTACTGACCATAAGTAGGAACCTCGCTTAAATCCGAATAAAGAACACCTAAGCTCGAGACTGCAGCTATAGTGTTTAGTTGGTATGGCCAGTTTGAAGCTTGGGAATCAATGAAGAGGAATTGGTGGCCAAACATCAGGTAATTCGTTGCCCTGGACGGCTTCAGATAAATTCATGGAGCATGACCTATTTTAGAGAGGGAAAGAGGATATAGAGGAGTAGTCAGAGGCAGCCTAATAAGAAGATCAATCTTTGGCGATCAGAAATGATACAAAGGACAAGTGCATTTAGTTTTCCGGTAAGTGGATCAATTTGGTTAGACTAAGAGCAGCATATGGTGTCATTTCTACGAAATAATAACTTTTTTGTATTGATTTGCCTGCTGACAGTGAATTCCAAATATAATGCCTTCATTTGTACTGATCCAGTTGTACTTTCCATAAACTGCACTATTTTGTGAATTCTAAACCAGAGAATTAATTTGAATACTTATATAACTCATATGGGTATTCGTGCATTTTATTCAGTTGATCAATACACTTTCTTGCTGAACTGGTCAGTAAGAGGGAAAGGGTTGGCGTGTAGTGCACCAAGTATCAGAATGAGATTTTGAAAACCCCCTGTCAAAAAAACTTACCATCCTTTTCGATTAATAACTGGTTCTGAAAGAACCATTTGTATTTCACGTAGTTTAGTCGGTTGATAAAATTTTGTGAAGTACAGCGAGTATTTTGAGTTGCAGAAAATTCTCATTTGCATTGTTAGTTATCTGAGGTGAACGTTCAACCAAACAACACAAGCTGTTACATTATATACCTCATGGAATGGTCTTCCGTAAGAGTATCGGTTCGATTAACCTATATATCAACACCAGCTACGTTCTGCTTTCGAAGCGTTAAGGAGAAATACTTACTTGCTATGTGTTTGACTTCCAATCATTGATGACATACGTCGTCAGTAATCCACGATAGTCCATGGATGTCTCTTCATCTATTAGCATGTTTTCCTATTTTGAAGCATTTAATTTGTGTACGAAAAGGTATGAAGGCAGAAAGAAGTGTTAATCCTAAAGTGCTTAAAACTGTATTTCCTCAAGTCAAATAATTAACTAGTTATTATACATCTTACAAGTGTGCACGCTCTATCTAGAATAATTATTCAGCCCAAGCCAATAATGAAGTCATGACTGATATATGCTGGCGTGATCTTTTCGTTAAGTTTGTGGTCTGACATTGAGGAGGGCAGAGGTTCGAGTGCGTGTGCGGTAGTCATTCTCGTCCTCGAGACCTACATCGATTCTATGTTCGCTCACTAAGAGTTACTTAGGTATGAGGAAAAAGTAACATTTAGCGGACGGATACGTATCTCAATGTATCCTAACCAAACACATGGAAAACACGTTTACCTACTTAAATATGAACAGTACAAGTGTTTTCTGTTCATAATAATAATAACCAAATAGATAAGCCACATGCACGGTATGTTGCGTCAAACAAAAAATATGTGTGACGGCTGTTTATATGAAATATTATTAACATAGCACTAGTGGTAAGTTATAGAATTTTGTATGACTTGCCGACAATAATTGGTTGACAATAACTATTAATTCTATTTGTCTTAGTCTCAATATGAATCTGGCGAAAAAAAGTTCCTTTTTTAGCTTGTTTCTTCTTCCAACATATATTACATCAATAGACATCATCACGGCAGTCTGCACAATGTCTAAAATTCACTCGTTAACCGCGACTAGAAATAAAAGAACTTTCTAGTAGTCTCAACTTTTGTCATTTCATTTTTAAAATCGTCTGTGAACCGATCATACTTAGGCATGAGATACTGAAATTGGCTCTTTGACCTGAAAATCCCTGAAACACTTCTGAATGGCTCGTCGTTAATATATATTTATGCCGTTTCATCTCTTGAATTGTCCATAAAGGATGCTTATCAAGTCCTAACAATGCTTTATGACGGTGTTCGGAAGCCGTAGCACTGATATGATGATTAGCTGCGAAGAACGAAATACGTAGTTTAGTCTTATATATCGAATGTATATGACGGTTGAGAACTTATTCACAGCTATTGATTCGGAAAAGTCAGGAATTGAAAATACAATAGAAAACATTGAATGATGCCAGTGAAACCGTGCAATTTGATTACCTTGCAAATCATGCTTCAACAATACTCGTTACCTTAGTTCATAACATTCACAATGGTGTAAAACAAATACAATAAGTACATCTAACAAGTATTTAGCCATTGTTCGACCTAAAATGCTTTGTTCTAAAACAATCCATAATATTAGTACTGGCGGTTCAAAGCTGATAAACAAATCTTAAAACAGTAACCGTTTCGGAAGTCGTTCGTATGAAATTTGTACAGCCAACCTAAAAGGAAAAATTTATAAAAGTAGTACAAAAATAGTAACTTCACCAAGGAAGAAAAGAAAAAGTCGTCTGGATTGCTTTTGGAGTTTGTCGTTATTGCAAAGTTTTATTGTGTGTATTTGTAGTTTGTGTTCACAGGCAATTCGTTTGATGCTTAAGTCCCAACTTCGCATTGCCTAGTATTAGTGACAAAACATAAGGTATTATTTATTCGACAGGCGAAGCTTGAATACATCACTCACCCCAGTCGAAAAGTCTTCGTTCTCGTGTGACCTACCACTTTTCATATGTTTTCGCCTTATATTACTCAGCGTTTGTTCACGGATGAATAGCTTTTGAATTTTGATAAAAAAATAAGAATATGACCCTCACATATCAAAATCAAAAGATCGGAGGAAGTGAGGATAGCACAGTATTCACACTTCCACCCTTTTCGTATTGTTTTTGTTGATTAAACAAAATAAGTGAAACGACTCAAAAGAACGGTTTGTAAAGTAAACTGAACACAGGATATTAATAGTTAAACTATCACATTTTAGTCTGCAGCCATAATTAAGGCTACTCTTCACTGACTAATCGACTGTACCCATTTAACCGTTGTAGTTGATTCCACGTACTTCATTGCCAATTCCGTGATTGGTTTGTCAAACAAACGGTATGCAATCACAAACCCTTGATTGTTTCAAGTCAACTTTTGACTAGTCAACTTAAGTTGTTAAAGACGTGACTGACAGAGGTTAGTATTTAATGTTTTAATGTTCCATGTTTTCTGAATACGCTTTATTTCCTATGGTGAAGTGTGGTTACAATAAATTCGTTATGCCGCATAAAGTGACCTTGAATGCACTGTTCCTAAATCGATGTCCACTTACGAAAAAGTAAAAGTATTTGGTCGATGCATTTCGTTGCTGTAATACATACCATAAATGTGCCGCCTTAACGTATCTTGAACTAGTAGACTAAAATCAATCTCACATCACACATTTGCTCTCTACAATTAATGTTACAGTTTATATCAAGCTGATCCTAGCAGTGAACTGCTGACATGAATTCTGTAATTCTTATATTTCAAATGTATATACAACAATCGCAAAGCGAATTCCTAATCTGAAGAGATATAACGTTTTCTGATTATTTGCCTGGAGACAACACTTGTGGTTAACTTACCGTGATGTGCATGTTAATGACGCTTCTTTGTCACACAAGCTTGCACACAGTTATCAGTTTGATGACTGATGTTTGGTCACAAATAAGTAACGTTAACTATGAAGCAGTCTGTCGATATGAATTAATCAACAGTTTCATCAGTTTACATGAAATACAGAACAATTAGTAACTTGTAGATAAATGAAGTAATTAGTGTAGATGATTAATTTATTATACGATGATGACAAATATCGTACTTATCTGGCAATTTATAGCGTTAGTTATATGTCGTAGAATGAACTTTATGTGAATTGCATTTATAAATGTGCGTCATGTTCTGATATTGGATGGTTCGTTTTATTCAAAAATAAAATATAAACAGATGATTGGAGTTAGATAGCCTACTTCACTGAACCAAGCCACCTCGATTTGCTGTTCCTAGACAAATTTAAATGAAGATAGTTTGAATGCTACAGGAGCATTCTTCAAACGAACTCCGATAATCTGACATTCTCATGTATAGATTTTGTATTTCCTTGAAGTAATTAATTACAAGAAGTACACATATGCGAAATCATCTGGACAGTGATAACTTGGAGATTATTCTAATAGGGATTAACTGAACAAGTTTGGTCATGTGTCCTTTGATTCTTTAAGGCCACATTCATTACAGTCAACATCCAGGGATATTATTCATAGTTTAATGTTTGTGTTTTTTGCTTGCAAATAATCATGCGTTTATCTGCCAATAAAAAGTTCATCTTGACTACTGTAGTGCTTCTTGAACTTTGCATAAATTGTTTTGTGTTTATTCGCTGTTGTGTCTTTCAGTTTGCAAAAACTTGCATCTAGTGAATATTCTAACTTTTGTGCAATGATGATTTCAAAGTGTTAAAATATACTGATGTTGAAGAATTACCTGGTTTCAACCTATTGATTGTAAGACTGTTCGCCTGTTCACGAAAACATTTTTCGATGAATTTATGCAAGTAGACATACTTACACAGAGCTCAAATAAGAGACGTTGCTTCAACTTTTCGTTTATCGTGAATGTCGCGTTGAGTTTGGTGTAACTCATCTTTAAAAAGCGTCATCATATGAATCGTTTGACTTACTACTGTTGTAATTTGCTCGATAAGTTCGTAGCTTTGTGGTTTGTGCTATCCTCTCATCAGCTATAGCTGCCGCTACTATTTGATTTCGGATTTCAAACATCGTTGAGGTTTATATAATAACGGTTACAAAGATGATTTGGTAAAGAAGCAATGCTACTACAGAATTGGTGATCTCTACGTAAGTACTACATAAAATGGACAGATGAACATTCCGGCAGTTCCGTATGTTCCATCGAAAAATCGAGTAGACAACGGCAACTATATCTAGATGTTTTGTATTTGGAATTCATATCAGGCTGTGAACATCAGTGTTCAAAGATATTATCAATTGTAGTGTATACTCGCGTAACCTTACAGAACCGATAAACTCAAGCGGGCAGTATCTGGCGAAAAATGGACAACAACAAAATGAGTGTATTCTCTCACTGACTTGAAAAGACTCTGGTAATGGAATTTATTTTGAAGGATGGCTTGACGAATTGTGACATCTCTCACAAATATATGTTATGTGACATATTTGTGAATTATCCCCCAGCCACCGAGATGTCAGCCTTTTTCAAATTGTTGATTGTTTCAACACTAGAATATCCTCGTTACAGTTGTCAAAAAGAAATTTATATGACAAACAGGAAATAACTGCATAATCGTTTAGGCCAAAATTCCATCATAACTTGTTACCAATCAAACAAAATTGGCAAAGTAGGCCAGAATTTTACATCTTTAGATTGGAATTCTAACATCGCTTGATAAGTATTGGTATGCATTTTCTGTATCGACTACTCTCTTATAGCCGCATCAATATCCATGGTTATAAGTACAGAACACCAGGTGAGGGAGTTCGAGATACTACAACTTCTAAGTAGAATGACATTATCAAAATGAACGTTCACAACAGACTTTTATTGATTTTAACGATTACGAAATCACGTATACACATACTACTCATTTAAAAATGAAATGTGGAACTGTCGTCAAACAAGTCGCTTCCGAGTGAAAGAAAACAATGACGCAAAGAATGAAAATCATGTTCATAATTTTATCGGCAAATATACATCATATATAATTAACACGATCATAACAATGAAAATACGTCTATGAAGAAAATGTTTAGGTTACTAAAATGAATAATTAACTCGGAAGTTTTTGTGACAAAGACTTGTTATTTTCCATTTTCGATTAATCCAAATCCAAATAAAACAACCGACAAATATAAGAAATAAAGAGACAACCAGAGGAATCACAATGTACAGGTACCAAGATGATTTCTTATGTTTATTCACCTCGATTGTCTTGGTAGTCAAATTCTAAAGAAAAACAAAAAAGTAGTATGTATTACTAAATATTAAATATTTACCGATTGTTGAGCAGTTTTCTCGGAAACTTCTTTGACGTTTCCTTCAGTCTGAACTTCAGTGACACCTGATGTTGTTTCACTGCGTTTGATGGATGCTGGTGTACTCAAATCTTCAATCTCTGAGTTCGTCTGCACAAGCGAAACAGTAGCATTTTTCATTTAACATCAAATAATATTCAAATATTTCAATAGGTTTTACACATAATTCTTAGTAATGATGACAGGAGAGAATTTCAATAAGAGTTGCAAAAAAAGAAATTGTCATATCTTGCTACAAAGTCAAATAATTACCGAGTGTTCAGCAGTTTCATCGGAATTTACCTTCAGGTCTTCTTCAACCTCAACTTCAGTGACATCTGATGTTGTTTCACTCTGTTGGATAGGTGTTGATGTACTCAAATCGGTAACCTTTGAGTTTGTCTACACAAATAAAACAGCAGCATTAATCACTTATTACCAAATACTATTCAAATATTTCAATAATTTTTATACATTATGGTTAGTGATGATCATAGTAGAAAATTTCACCAATAGTTACACAATGTGAATTAGTGCAATCACTGAGGATATCCATTACTGATTTGACAATAAGGGTGCTAAGTACACACTATTCTTCAACTAACTGACGACTCATTTTTGTGATGAAATTTGTGTTCTTGATGTCACATCTAATCACAATCTGAATATAAATCAATGAACGTTTATTTCATTGTTTCATCAAAGCACTAAATTCAGGTGACGTATTATGTAATGAAAACTGGAAATCCTTGTTTATGACTTTAAGAATCGTGTGTGTACAAACTCTCAAAAATATCAAAACGCGATGCACAATTTTTAAAATTTTACTCTTCTTCACTCAAACCGGTGTCATCGGTTATTTTTAACGGTTCACATGGATCTATGGTTTACTTTGGGTTTATGAAATAACCGCAAATTGAATGAGCTGAAATAATATTACGTTTTCAAACACTGTTGGCAAGCAACGCTTTGATCCATTGTTTACCATTCCCATGGAAAGAAAAAGGTATGCTTATAGCTGACCAGATATCCTCAACGTATAGAAAGCCTTAATTCAGTCACTCAGGCTGGAATGCACGTATGTTGTTCTCCGCAGCTTGTTGTTTTAAGTAAATCAATTTACACAGAATGTGGAATTCCATGAATTCTTAGGCCACCTGTGAAGTTATGAAAGTACTTACCTCGACATGGCAGTCATTGACCTTCAACATCTGAGTATCTTGATCATTGCTCGCAATGCATTTGTTAGCTTTATCACACCAAATGCATGTCATATCTGATGTCTTCTCTTTTTGACATGATTCAGTCGTTGTGTATTTTGAACACATTGCTGTGAAAATAATGAGGTGATATCATTCAACTTATCAAAGAAAAGGTATATAAATTAGGAAACATGAACAATAACTCAATCTTAAATGGTAGTTTCGCTATTAAATGACGATTTAATGTAATGGAAAATTGTCATCACAATGCATAATGCCATATGAGGTACACTTTTAATTGCACTAATATTTCATGATAGCATGTTTGAACTGAATGAAACTACTTTGAATATCAAATGTGAACGATGAATTAGGAAAAATGGGTTTGTTGGAAGTTGGTTACCGTTTGCATTTAGACATATACACACGATGCTGTCATGAAGTTAAGCAAAGTGTACTGCATTGAATTTCTGATGGTTGTACAGTTTCATTTCATGATATCAGTTCATGATGAAACTCAGTGGAAGAAAGACGGTTATTCTTTGGCTGTAAGTTCATCTCCGGTTTTGTCAAATCAGTGGAACAACAAAGGAGGTGTGAAATGGTTGATCCAATCATCAATGTCAATCTAATTGAGAAAAGTTCAGCCAATGTAATTTGATAGAGAATATATAAGTGTATGCCCGCATTTCATTTGACGATTATTGTAGGCGATCTGATCCATGGATAACTGAATGCTTTTCTCAGTAGTCAAAATGTCATTTCAATAGTCCAACACATTGTGAACTGACATCTGGTTTAAGTTACTTATTTTGGTTTACATGATACAGAACATATTTTCTGAATAAATTTGAAATTAGTCTCGATAAATTGTAATTTAGAGACTTGACTTGTATATACGTTCAATTTATCGTATATATGACAAAACAGAGAATTCAAAAATCGTGCAACCGTTTTCCAGGCAATTGCAGTTACGTGTTGTGTTATCGCAATTTATTTCAATGCTTCAGGAAAATTCAATATCACATGTAGCAAAAGAATGAACTGAGGCTTCCCCGTCAATGCACAGTCAACTACCTGACATTTTATCGTTTTCTGGACTAATATCATTCCATATATCGTTCTATGTCTTTGTTTAGTTACATTTCATCTATCTGAGGAGTACTGTACCAGTTCAAAATGTTCCCTTATTCATATATAATATTTAACAATGAATGGGAGAGCAGTTATTAATTGTAAGTGAAACGTCATTTAAGACGGATCCCTGAGTATGATTTAAAGGCTGATTACAGTGACACATGGTCATTTCCATTTCATGATACAAAGGTGATGTGTTGATTAGTGGAGATAAATAATACTGAATAAATATAGTTCAACATACTTCCGATAACTTCATACTCCATTAACGTTCCACTTTTGATCCATTTTGCAGGAACATTTAACCGAGGTGATTTCACTCCTTGTGTAATATATCCAACCGGAAAAGATACATCATATTATTAGCTTTTGAAGATGAAAAGTTGTTTGCATCGCTTAGGGAATGGACAAAATAAGAAATGAGAAAAATTTCTCATAAGCTATAGAGTGATGATCATTCAACATCCCGGAAAATAAGGCGTGAGTCGTCTCCAAATACTGACCAACACCTTAGTTATTTTACTCAAGAAATATGAAAATGTGAGTGTCAGCAAATGTGAATGTTGTAATTTATTGTCAAAAGAATTTGGTACAAAACATTGAGATCACTCAGTAATTTACAGCGATTCCTTTTTTGAATGGCTTAATCATGAATATCAAACACTTTTATGATTCCGTTGCACTGTCATAATCAGATGTGATAATTCACTTTCACTACCAGAAGTACAAACATTCCATTTACATCAAATACTCAATATTCAGTAATACTTGGACAGTGCAGTTACAAATTGTGTCTCAATCGAGTTTCGCACAATTATTCACAACATTCTATGTCATTTCCATCAACCGAATTCACACACGAAACAAATGACTATCGTATATGTTAGCAAGCTATGTGACAGAATACAGAGGTTCTCTGTATTACCAACTCATAGCCGGTTAAAAATAGAGAGTTATATAACGCTAAAATATGATTGACGCTATACCTCATTGTACATCAATATGTTAGCAGCATTCGTTAAAATGCTTGTTACCTGTTTTACAGTAGATTTGGCCTATGATACCGATTTGAAGATTTTTTCCCTGAATTTTCGACGGAATCTTAAAAAAGAAGCGTATATAAAGTGCACGTCAACATCTACCTGCCTAAAATTTTCTATATGAAAACCAATCAATCACTAAACTAATGTGTCGTCATTGAGATTATCCCATTCACGGAAAAAAATACACAGGTATAGTTAGCATACTGATATTCTCAGTTCCTTTAGACGTATGTTCCATCTGGATCACATGGATGTTCTATATCTCTACAGTTGTCAACTTCAGTGAAGTTTGATGAATTGTAACGACACAATTTGAGATGAATAACTCCGTTAAATGAAATGAAATGTGATTCTGAACAACTACAAAGATTCTGTGCTTGGTATATTGAACAAAGTTCCAAAAAGTCGAACGTCGGAAGATGAAATAAAGCTTGACAGAATACATTTGTGTGGATGTGGTATTTCAACATTCACAGATTGTTACCATTTGGCACGAGGACATCATTGTATATTTTTATGAGCACCTGACTACTGATTACTTGCTGTATTTAACAAATGCTTGAATGAAGTATGTCAATAAAAAGATTTCTATATTATCAAGCAGTCTGCTAGTACATTGAGATATGTTGCTTTTCTTCTATCGTATTCATTGCAACGTGATATGTACGATTGTACTAACAAACATGAATTAGTAGAATAATCTGTGGTTCTTATGACAAAAACATATTTTCATTCCGTTCTGTAACTTACATTTGCGAAATACAAAGAAATCTTCCCATTCGCATGTATCAAACAAGTTATCTTGGCTGTACCGTCTACAATTAGAAGATTATCAACACTTGGAATATGATATAAATGATAAGCAATAACACTTTATCCAGCTGAATTGGTTAACAATGCCATGAAGTGAACGTCTAGTGAATGAAACGAGCATGCATCATTCAAATAGAATGTCAAATGCCTAGGTTCTGATGATGTATTATCATTTTATTATTATGAAAATAATAAATCGTCAGTGTTTGATGGTGGAAGCCGTGTTCTATGGTGAATTCCGAAATAATCGACTCTTACTACATATGACATTAGTTTTTGAGTGATTGTGTACAAATAAAACTTGGGAATTCAGCTGATTACGTAACGTAAGGATGTTTCAATTGATCAGCTAACTCCTATGATTATGTTCAATTGTTGTGATTGAGAAACAAATAGCTTCAGATATGTTGTCACAACGATTTCATAATGTGAATAATATTCAGTAGTGACCACGCGATGATTTAAGGAGTGGATAAATGTCTTGTCTACAGAACTAGTTTTTGATGAGCACACAACACAAGTCATCTATTTCGATACACAGACATTTCATCAGATCCCATTGAAACCTGCATTCGTTTTCCTACAGAAGAATAGAGAATCTGATTTCATTTATTCAAGGTGATCCATATATCACTTTTCAAATCTACTCTTTTCCAAATGATGTCATTTTTTCTTCTCTATGTCCTACACGACCCATTCAAATGGTGAGTGGACTTCACTCGTCTTCCAGATGAGTAGCAATTTGCAACGCACAAACTGAGAGTAATAACAATTGATGAATGTGTAGGTTTATGGGTTTCACATGTGATCAAACAACTATCCACAACTGACTTACCCGTACCATCTTCGTTTGATTTAAATGACCATTTGACAGCGACCAGTTCTTCTGTAATAATTGGAAACCAAAGTAGATTTTTAAATATCTGCATCATGAATATCTATCTTATTCAATAAACTTACATTTTAACATAGGTTGTATTTTCATATAAGTTATGATCCACTTTCCCGGACATAGATGAAAAGGTGTGGTCAAATATCCAATCATGTCTTATGTGGAAGTTTGAAGGAGTACTGTTACTTTAATAATATGATGAAAGTTACATTTCATTCCATTAGAACAATGTTTCACTTCCGTGAAATTTGAACTGACAGCTTATGTCTGAGTCAAAGTCTTTTATTATCCATCCGAGAATAGACATAGCAAATTGTTTTGTGACATTATGTTGTTCATGAATTATGATGACTGACGGAAACGATAGTGTGTAACTATGAAGTTCTACGTGTTCTAGTTCGAGTAAATCTTTTTCAACTAGCTTACTATTAATGATCGCTCACTGACGAGCTGTTCTGAATAATTCCCTGGATTCGAAGGCCATAATCATTTGAGGATGACAACAAAGATAGTGTTCAATATTCGATGGTCAGCAGACAGAAACTCAGAGACATTGAACTTTTATAAATCAACATGGTGTTCAAATGACATTAGAAGACATCACATAAAACCTGCTGGTTCATAGGCTTCGATAATGGAAAATAACGTCTCACACAATATTGTATGTTGTTGCACATGTGATCAGTTCAATGCATTGAATCAACTGATTCATTTAGTATACTATAATGAATTTTCTCCTTTGTAGTTTTCATTGATTAAAGAGTAGTCATTTTTACTCTGGCTATTAGGTCAAATGGTTTATCATATTGACTTGATCAATGTATGTTTATTTTGAGATTTATCGGTGTTTTACTTAACTTTGACACTTATCAATAATCAGTAAATTTTGTAAACACATGCTTTGGTATAAATATTACACAAGCAAACCAAACATTGTGTAGTAGTTTACTATTGTGTAATAATCATGTTGAATACTGAAAGATTCGTGAAAAATAGACGTGAGAAAAAGAAATAAAACGAACTATTATTGCATAATACATGAACTCACTGTCATTCAAAATTTCGAAGTCAGAAGAATGAAAGTTTGGTATATTGATGAAAATTTGTCCTACGTTAAAGGCTATTGCACCTATATTGATTTAATGAAATCATGCAACATGATTGATCATTTTACATTAGATGAATAAAAAATAAACTTAAAAACTAAAACGAATTGCATGATCTGTATCCAAATTGCTGTAAGGCATCACACTATTGACAATTTGAACAAGAAAACATATTCAATGAAGTATTGAATATCTCGTGGAGCATTAAATTGATTCACTGAAGAAAATGAATGTAGTTTGAATTATGAACAGAAATGTGTTGAAGAAAACTCGGTACCGATTTTTTTTACTTCAAAGAAAACTATAGACTTATCAAAAGGGTAAGAATAATAAAGTTATTGATATGCTCATAGTAATGTGATCAATGAAATTCACTAATCATTTCACTTCAAAATGAATAACTGATTTACCCGTTTTGTCAATATGAAAACTATAGACATCACTATCGTAATATTTGAAGGAGAATTTTGGGTTAACTTTCTAAACAGATGTAAAAATATGAATAAGTACTTAAACGACAAAATGCAGTCAACTCACTTGATCATCAGAAAACTTTATAAAACTATTACTGACAACTGGATGTAATTGATCACATCTGATTCTCATTGAATAATTGTAATGAAGAGACTAAGTAGTTGTATAAGAATCTGGTTGATTACTTACATATTGATAGGAATCATTTTGGACAATTACATTCTGACGGTGCTGCAATTTACTATCTTCACAAATATCTTCACTTTTGGAGAACTTGTAAGGCCAAAGGACAATCACATAAAATGTCATCGATAGACAACGCAATAATGTATGTCTAAAATGATGCAGATGAACAGAACAACGGTATGTCATTGAATCGAATTGAAATTTGTGCTCCAATAATCATTCAACACTCACCTCATTTTCTCGGGTGAAGTTACAAGTCAAATGTGTTTAGAAATTGTCGGGTTTATATAGAATTTGGAAGTGTTTCGTTGTTTCTTTGTGATTAGATGATTAAAAGTGACCATTAAGAAGATCAAATTTATGAAATTCAGATGTTCATTGTAAACCAATCATGGAGGCATATGACTGTTGTTAACATCAGCTTAAGTTTATCCATCATTGGTTGAAATTACTGAACCATGTTTATGAAACTTCTCATGGATGTGATTGACGATTCATTGAAATAGGCGATTGGTTAACTTTTAGTTAATGCGTTCGCTAACAAAGTGTTTGTTGCCCGTTTTGTTCTGTTGTTCGGGCGCCAATGGTCCATTCTTTTGAATTTTTGCTATGATACATTGTCCGTTTCACGCCATTGACCAATATCTTATTAACAAAGGAAAACGTATCTGTGTGTGTAATAGTATGAATTGGTTATTGTGCTCAGAAACAGTATGATTCATATAAAATGTTTTTGATATAGTGTCTCCTTATGCACTTATGTATACTTTGCATATTGTTAATAGAGAGTGTTGTAAGTATGCAGTATGACAAAGTTCATGAATAAACTGAATGCTTTCAGAGTTATGTGACGTTAACTCACACAAAGCTTTAATTTTTGCCAACGACCGATTTTAAATTATTGTTCTAAATTGTTTTTTCACGGACATCTGAAAGAAAGGCTTTGCAGTATCGTGAAGAGTGCTCAAGATAGCTAGCAAAATGTGTGGTCAACCTTTTGAAGTCATCATTCAAATGATTGTGGAAAGACATTTAATATCTTGCTAATTTCTGTCAGGTGTTATATTATCAGATACTAACCATCCATTTTTATTCATACATTCTCCCTGTTTTTCTTCTAGGAGAACGAGGCATTTGTGCATTAGAATCAATGTATGCAAGCAAAGTTATTAAAGCTCTACAATATCTTAGATAGAATGTATACTCTATGACGACGAGGATGTAGAGGATGATGAAGTCAATATCTAGTATCCTCACACATATATCCAAAAATTGAAAATATTGTGGAGATTCGCAATCTTCTGAAAAAGAAACTTCATTCAATTCCAAGTAGTTTATTTACTCAAGTAATGTGAGGAGTTTTCAGCATATCATCTTTCCTCATTTTCAGTAAAAGAAACTTATTGAAACTTCCTGTGCTGGGAATTCTATTTTAAATCAAACACGTAATATTGAATGAAGCCATTCATCTGCATCATAATGATAAGAAGGTTGTATTAATTTCTCAATGAAATTTTGTAATGATAATGCGAAGGATTGTCATATTTTATATGTTAAACATTTTGGTCCATGTATTTATTACAGTGTGCCTCATGTATGCAGTTTTCACAAGAAATCATTTAGACAACTAATGGCTTACATGTGGTGAACTTCAGTGTTTCATATTATTCCAGTCTTGAATTATTCATGTTTAAGTGATCTCTTTCATCTCCAATACATATCCAGGACGGGCTCATAAATTCGTTGTTCTTATAACTAATATGTGAATAGAGTTGAGATCATGAGTCAATTGAAGCTAGACCACCATGGAAAACCTGGAAACACTGGACGGCCGTTTCGTCCTATTATGGGACTCCTCAGCAGTGCGCATCCACGAACCCACTCTCGCGGGATTCGAACCCAGGACCTACCACTCTCGAGCCGAAGCCCTTAACCGATAGACCACTGAGCTGGCATCCAACGGTGTTAATGTCTAACTTCAACTGATTCACGAAATTGAGCAACCATTCACCAATGTCATTAGTGAGTTCCTATCTCACAACAGACCTGGTTGAACTCCACCGGTTACTGCTTCTCACTAGAACTCCAGGAAATACCTCAAGGAGTCAGTCACTAGTGAGCACCCCTTCTGATAATATGTGAATATTTTAGTGTTGAACACAAAATAGATCCAATGATAACCAGTTTTGAGAACTAGTGAAAACAAAAGGAGCATGAGGTGTTAGTAAAGGTGATTTAATCTGATGTGCCATGTTCATTTTATTATCAGCTAGTGAATTCTACTGTGGTAAACATATTAGATTGAAATTCAACTGTATTTAATCAAAATGTTATCAAGAAGTACTTGAATTAACCAATAAGTTTATATGTATTACATACCTACTTATAGTACCCCTGATGAAGAAGCATGGACCGCTCATGAGTATTTTCCATCCAACTATTTCCTTGGCAATACTTTGAAGTTGATTCTAGTTGATAGTAACCCTTTTAATGTCTGCTTACATTTCACGATGCAATGTGTTTTCTGGTCCTCTGGTTTTCTGTTGCACTTCACCATTCGAAGTTAGGGCGTGCCTCGTTATTCAGTTTGATGATTTTCGTGTTATTTGTTCATATCACCTTCAGTGACTATACCGATTCTCTCAACAGTTAAAATGTAATTTGTTTTCACACACGGTAGGCTGGTATCCGAGCAACGTGTATTGAGTAACTTGTAAAGTAAATTGTTTATAAATAGTGGACTGTTTTGATAACGATTATAGTTGTAGAATGAGTTTAAATAATAAACATTAAAAGATTTAAAAGTATGTGAGATGTCACGCAGCATTGTTATACTAATGACAGAATAGAGCGTTCCGAAAACCCGAGATCCATTAATCTATTATGTGTTTGAGAAGATGTATTTCCCATTTATGTTAAATCAATCTGAAACCAGTTGTATTGAATATTGTCCACAAATCTGGTTCTTTGCGTACAGTAAATTAATGACAAACCTAAAGAAGCTTTACACATAACTTCAAACTGAATTAGTCAATATGCTTATTCACTTTGTAAATCAATTCGTCGAATGTTGATATGATGATAAAAACACCGATCGTGATCCAGATAATCGCACTAGAACATAATTCGATAAATTACAGGACTAACATTCAGCAGAATAGAAATGCGCTGCACTGACATTCATAATCTGATATAATTCTGTAATTTCCGTACAAGAAGTGTAAACGTGCGATTGACGTCGGACACTCAGAGTACAGTCATGAAAGTTGAAATCGCTCACACATTTTCAATTTGAAAAGATGTTTGGCGTCTGAGATTTTAGAAAATAGACTATGCAGATCATCCAAAAATACATTTTATACTGCAGTATTGCGAACACATTTCTCCAGCAAAAAAACGTCATTCCAGGTAAGTTCAAGGAATTTACATCCACCAGCAAATGCGCTGAAGGCAGAAAGGATTACGAACTGAATATAATTTCTTCAAACCTACGCAAATGGACATTGCTTTCATAGAATCATCGGAGAGATAATGCCGCGTGAGTTGCGTTTCATATTGTAAGCACTTATTGTTCTTAGATTTATTTGTCAATCCTACGTCTTTTGTTTCTCGATAAAGTGTACACTCATCTACAGCATCTTTAGTTAACCAGAAACCATAATCTGTTGACTGCTGAAAAGTATAGCAAAAGTAATAATATGACAGTATTAATATGACCTGAAAACAAAACATGCTTCGGGTGCACTCTTAAAAATGTTCAAATTATTTACTTAACCATGAAGATTTAGTTAACAATGTGTTTCAATAACACATATAGTCACTGGATCCACCATTTCGGTTATTCTAATCAAATATGAGTTTTTACATATGAAATACTTCTGTCAAGTTCACAATCATAATAATAATAGTGTTCACTACCTGAGAGTGTGGTTTTAAGGAAAAAATATCAGTCTGTTCACCTCAGATGTTGTTTGTAGAATTGTCATTAGTGGACGTTTCTTCTTTTTTATCACCATTTTCTATCTAACTAAATAAATAATATGATTTTCTCTTTTGTACAATAAACCCGATGTGAATGTTAAATATGTTGAGGAATGTCGTTTACAACTGATGCTTTCATAAGACTAACAATCACCTTTGCGCAGCGACAAAGTTGAATGAAATTTTCATCTAACAAATGGTTACTACTTTTCTAAAAAGAAAATGAAATGAAAACAATTAGGTTGTCATTCAGGTTACGTAAAGCATAGCTTTAGCTACTACTAAACACTGTCCCCATTCACCATCTAATTTCAATTATGTTATGTGATCGTTTTCTTATTGAGTTATCTTGTTTTCATGTCCTCAATCTATAAACCTGTGGAACACAATAACAATAATGCAAATGTTTCTCTGAATTGATTAGTTGATACGTTCCACTTTCATTGATAATTGGACTGTGATTGTTCATCTAGACTACAAAGTTCACATCATATTCTGTTGACCGTTTTACATTGGTCAATGTGACAGATAATGGAATAGATACCCGATATTCTGTATAGATACATTTGACTGTTGAGCAAGTGTGTGCTTGTGTTGAATAGTGCTCGAGGTATGAAATTCCCGTAAGTAGAATAAATTGAATTGTACAAAAAATGGAATATCTTTTGAAATATATTTAAAAATGTTATTGCTGTTTAGTTGCGAAACAGATTGGAAATCAATTTTTTCATAAGGAAGATTTCGCAGATGAATACTTAAATTGCCTTCCGTCTATGTCTATCTACACTTCCAATTTTATATATTTTATTCATGTTATTGAGAACATAGATCGATCGATCAAGACGATATTAGGTTTCTGCAGTCTGTCAGATATCCATGTAACAAGTTGCTATACGTCAGTGAGGCATACTCTCACTTACGTAGAAGTAATACTCTCAGTGTGATTCAAATAAATAGCACAAGATTTTGAGGAATAAAGATTAGCTACTGCAATAGTCGGACAAAACTGACATCTGACTGGACAGTTATATTCAAGTGTTATGATTGTCCAGCAACTGAGTACATATGGACTGAGTATATAAGGACTGTCAGTCTTGTGTTTCATCCATACTAAGTTTGAATAACAAGGTGCTGTTCATTGCATGTTCGAAATGACATTTTAGGACTATTTCGGTGGATAATTTAATTGCACAAATTTCACAGATTTCAGTAAAATCTATTCGGTTATAAATTATACCAGAATAAGAACAACTAAAGTACCCGAATAAGATTAATTTTGTCAATTTCACGGTGGAGTTTGGACATTCAAACAGTCTTCATCTTCTTGCCCGTGGTATATCTGTTGTTTACCTAATTTTCTTGAATTTAAATAGTAACCAAAGAATGCTCACTTTACTTAGGTATCTTGAAGTGACTGGCATAAAATCACTTAAACGAATTTAATGTATCAACAAGAATTAGTTATCCATATTGTTTGACCTTCATTAACTCATTGTCGTATGTTCATCACGTTATTCTTTCATTCGTGACATCCCTTGAAACGTAAATTCTTGGCAATACGTTACTAATTATGTTTATCAGATATATATCGCAATCATCTAAGGTGCCTACTAAAACGTTCATTCAAGTCCAAAGTCGTACAAAAAACAAATTTTTCGACCAAATTCAAGAAAAGCCATGTTAAAATCCAATAATGTGGAGCATGGAAATGCATAACTCAATATTTCCTCTTAAGTCAGGCGTCGAAGAAACGAAAAATATGATATACCATGCATCCCGCATAATTTTATATTACACTCAAAAGTTATAGTAGGCTTTTCAATTGGGTGCGACTCTTAACTCAGGAGAATCTATCTTTTTCACACGCTTAGAAACTAGTCAACCCATAAATTTACTCAATGTTTCCAGAGGTCATGAATTAGACGGGATTTCATTTCTTCTCAACAAATATAGTGGTTCAAATATTGCGCTTCTACCTCCGAAGCTGTTCGCTCACAGTAAGAATGCAGGCTTTGAACCTTATTATTTCACATCCGCACATATCGTATCACGTTACAATTCTGGAGATAGGACTGATATGAGAAATTTACGGCTGATAAATACCTCTTCAGTTACCATTTGGATTATGGGGAAAATTGTGAGTCATAAAGTCTTCAAATACTTAATTATGAAGAATTTATCTTTGATTCTGAGCATGGATTTTTCAAAACTCGTTCTTGTATGACATGCCATACATTGATAGACGACAGATTTCGTTACTTCTACGATTTGTCGTTTACGGAAAGAAGAATTTAAACAGACCTCTGAGCCTCAGCGTCTTATGGATGACATGATTTGAAAACTTCATGCATTTTGATACACAAATTTTATGTAAGACTACTAATATTATAATGCACGCTTATTTATAGTAATGTGCGCATAAATTACATGAAAAACAGTAACGGCTTACACTTCAGGTTCCTGAAATAGAATGTATCTTGAAGTACAATTTCATATATAAAGAACATGGATTCGAGACGTTAGATCCAGTACAGTAAACAAATATGCATAAACTTTTCATTACGACATCCATAACTACTTGTCATTGGTAAAACTAAACCATCCTAAATCTTTCCTTAATGTGAGTTACTTCCCCTTTAAATTTTCCATTTTCTCGAATAATCTACCACAATCCATTCGTAAGATAAAATCCATTCAACCCTTTGTTCGCTTCAGTGGTGCATGTGCCTCTTCGGAAAGTGCATTAATTGTTATAGTTCATGAACGTATACTACTGAGACACATGACACATGCATCATGGTAGATCTGTTTGACATGTTTTAATAATGACTGCTTTGTTGTTCCGTTCACTCTGCTTCTGTTTTGTTTTCTTTAAACTTGAATGGTCACAATACATTCCGTAATGTAGCAGGAGATGATCTTGAATAAACTGTTTAATAATCTGCAGAATGTTCAAGGAAGAAAGACCAGGTGTTTTGAGCCGATGCATTTCTTTGCTATGATACATTCCATAAATGTATTATCACAGTTGAAATCATGAGTCAATTGAAGCTAGACCACTTTGAGAAACCTGGAAGCACTGGACGGCCGTTTCGTACTATTATGGGACTCAATGAAGACAATTGGTGAACGGTTTCTCAAAATTGTGAATTTGTTGAAATTAGACATTAACACCGTTGGATGTCGGCTCAGTGGTCTATCGGTTAAGGGCACTGGCCCGAGACTGGTAGGTCTTGAATCTCACGAGTGCAGGATCGTGTATGCGAAGCAATCTGTTGGTATGAATCCATCAACAAATTGACAATTTGCACAGAATACAAACAAATTGGTTACTTTTCAATAAATGAAGTTATTTCTATAGAAGAATAATCTGTTAAACAGAGATGTTGAATATGATACATATCTGGTAATCTATACCTTTGGTCAAATCTCATAGATCGAACTGTTATATGACCCACATTGGTAATTTGTGTCATGCACTGATGTAAGATGATGTTTTGAGTGAGTCAAGAGTAAAATATTAACAGATGGTTCGAACCAGTCACTCTGCATCACAGAGACAAACCACCTCCCTTTACCGTTTCTACACAAATATAAATGATGGAAGTTAGAATGCTACAGGATTATCTTTCAAACCGACCTTGTGTCAGATATGTAAAAGCACTTGGTTTCAAATTAGTCAATTTATCGTTTTGATGTCCTCGTTTCATCAATCTATGTCACTATCAATAATACCCTAGACATCTTTCGATTTGACTTGTTAATACGTCTCATCTATATATTCTATGAGACAATGATCAATCATACTGACGTCTATGTTTACATCATTTTCTATGAATCGCTTTATATAAATCTCTGTGACAAATAAATCGCTATCTATACCCTATATTCTGCATGCTTACATTCGACTGTTGACCAAATGTATGTTTGTATTGAATATTGATTGAAGTTAGATGTCATCGTGAGGTAAGAATGATCAGATTTCACAAACGAGCGAATGCTTCTCAATTAAAATTCAATTGAATATATTTTCAAATGATGACTTGAAAAGCTACTTTTATATTTGAAGGGATACCAAATTCAATGTACATTTTTTGTACAATTTCGATGCACATTATTCAGAGATGATATGTTTGTTGATTATGAGTGTCGACAGACAAAAAACGTGTGTTCGATCAATGTGAAAAATGAATGTGTACCAAAAGGTGGTCGAAATGAATAGAATTAAGTTAAGAGTGAGGTCACCTTGAAGAAAACATGATAACAACAGGAATGATTCAAATAACGATCTATTGGATGCACGAATTCTACATTTCAATAAAACACCATGTGAATTTTCAGTCGACAACAAATAGTTACTTACTAATAGAAGATTTTTTTCATAACATTAAAAATAAAAAATCATGAAGACATCTTTTTCATGCAAAAACTTTCAAAAGAAATGAATGCAAAATGTGTTATGAAAAAATTCTTTTAGGTTTCTAGATTCTTATCATTGAAATCTCATTTTTCAAGAAGTAAAGTTCATACACCGTCCTGTGTTACTTCCATACTTCATATTATTCATTCACAACATCAACCAGTCACAGTCCTTTGCCTGGTCCCATTCACACACAACATCGTCTCTTCACTGTATCCAACAACTGCTATATTCTGGTATGCCATTTGCTTAACTCACTTTGAGCTTTATTCAACACGTGTGATGGGATGCAACCACATGAACTCGACAAGTGTGATAGTGACAGGATGAAACACACTCACGCACACAGTCATTTCATACAAAACGAATTTGCACAATGAAAAATAACAACAGCCATACTCCGAACACTACTGACTAATTGTAGGACAGATATCCTCACATTCATTATTCAAATAACACTTATGGACTTTATGATTATCTAGTAGTTGAGTACTTGTGGAATTCTGTTAATCACGTATTCCATCTATAATCCTTTTGAATAATCAGCTGGTTTTCATTTTCTGATAAAAATGACATGTTTCGACAGTTTCCGAAGTTAATTTCATGTGACAATGTTCACAGGTTTTACAGAACTTTAGCCTAGAATACATTACTACAAAAAAAATTTGAGAGTTGAACATCTAAATAGCCTGCCAGCTATGACTGTCAGCACGACAAAAAATGCGTGTTTTTTATTTTCATCAAGGTTACAATAATGATAATAATAGTATACACTACCTGATCGTGTGATTATAAGAAAAAAAACATCAGTTTGTTGACCTCAGATATTGTTTTTGGAAATTGTCATTGACTGAATTTTTTTGTTGTTTATCACTATCTTCCAATCTAACTAAATATAAATTATGGTCTTTTCATTTGTATATTTAGCCCGATATAAATCTTCAACATAATGAGGAATGTTGTTTAATAATGGTGCGTTCGTATGACCGGCAGTCACCCACTCATACGGAGCAAGGTTGAATTAATTTTTCACTCTAAAAATGGTTACTACTATGTATAGAGAGACTGAAGTTTAAACAATTAGTTTTCATATGTAGTCATAGATGGTCTTTTATCAGATATTCAGAAACACTGTAACCATTACTCATCTAGTATCAAATGAGTTCAGTTATCGTTATCTTGAAGATATGTCTGTATCCTCACTTCACCAAGCTAAGGAACTATCAATAATATTTCCGGTTTGTTTGATAATGTAATTTCCTCCTAATTTTGCGACAGTATCGAAATGAATGTCTCCATAATGAAGCATTTGTGAAAGAATCTGTTGATAGCCTGCCAACTACGTCGGTCTCCATCGTCAGCAGCATCAGAAAGAGTTGCACAGTGACTCCTCATCATGTGTGATTATGAAATTTCGCTACAAGAATCGCGAAGATGATTTTGCGTTAATAGCTCAATATACAGTCAGGTTTGGAATGTGAATTTTCGAAATGTAATCCGATTTAATGTCTCTGAATTGTCATCAGCTGTTCATTGACATTACATTCACTGTAATAGAATACTGCAGTTATCTGTGCTGATCTGTTCATAGATGCGTATAAATAGGGAATGATAAGCAGCTAAAAGCAGAATCTTGACGTACACTACGGTACATCAAGAATATTCGTGAAACGAGTTGGCATAAGTAAGTGAGACATACAACCACTTATGAAGCAACTAATACTCTCAGTGTGATTCAAATACATAGCACAAAATTTAAAAGAATAAAGATTACCTACTCCAATAATCTTACAAAACTGGTCTCTAACTCGACAGTAATATTCATGTGCGAGTTGTCTGGAGTTCAGATGTGTTAAAGACTCTGTTGTTAAATAACGATGATAATCACAACGGCAACCATACGAATAATAAAAGAGGTTGCAAATTGACATAACTATTCTCGATCAGCTCAAGTATCACATCAACCCCAACCTTACAGATTCCAGAGCAATAGATCGAAATAAATAATTTCCTCAATCGTGATATGCACTCATTGATCTTCAGATCATTTCAAGACGCTAATGAGTTCCATCTTCTTTCAAATAATCGAGACCAATACAGATTTTCATGGATATTAAGATTTGCTCAGATAGAACACCATGCCGGCGAAAAGCAGGAAGAGTTAGCTAGAGACTAAAAAGATTAAACTCCCGAACGCATCATAATCCCGAAAGTCGAAAAATCAAGTCCGGTTCTCCGAGAACATCTAAGTTTGCGACAATGCAACCACCAAAAAACTCACCTCAATCTCTTCAACTTCAAAACTCAAAAGAAAGTAATCACGATGTAGGTGGTGCCTATTATTTTAATAATGCTGACTTCGATTCAACTTAAAGTAATTGTACTTATTAGGAGTGGGATAGCACAGTCTGAATTGCTGTTAGTGAGACAACTGGTTACAGTGATCGTGCAACGAATAATGGGGAAACTGGTCATTACAATTTTATAACTGACCACACACCTAACGTCAATATATTTGAACATTGCAAACCATTGCAAGCATGTATAGCAGTAGACGATCTAGGGCGTGTTCCACATACGTCAAGCATAAAAAGTAATCTGAATTGTTAATAGACACCTGATTGCACACTTGGACGTGATAGCCTTCTTGGCCGGCTCCCAATATGTATACTATTCTTTTATCACATGTTATATACAATAACGGTGAGAAGCTTTTTGCACTCCCAACGGCTTTTTTGCAGGCACTAGTATATATATTTTAAATGATGACAAATTCGCTTAATTCATTTCCCCTCGCAACACAAGTTTTACATTATTCAATCATACGAATATTTACGAAACCACCAATTGTGGTTTATACTGCAGCCTGCTTCACCATGATAATTCTGAATTTCTTATTATTTCCTTCAATGCCCGCTCTCTGTTCAAGAAAATTACTCTTCTTGAAACCATTTTATTTCTTGTAAATACAACTATTGTACTTATCAAGAAAACGTGGTGCGAATAATCTATATCCGATTACTCCTTGCATATAGATAACTACGTGCTCATTCGAACTGATAGATGTTATGAATAAAGAGGCGGTACATTCGGCGTGCAAATTTACGGATAAATCTCTGGATGCTATAGACTAATCCACTTGGGTTAATGTAAACTGTGAATCTCAAAATTATCTACTGCAGAGATGCATATATATACCACCTCTTGCAAACTCTAAGTTCGACAGATTACTACCTAACATCTTTTCAATTGCTTCACACCAACCACATGCTGTTAAAATCATCGGAGGTGATTATATTCTGCCCAAAATTACATGAAGTTCGACTTCAGTTCTAGGTCGAATTCACAAGTTAGCTGAAACACCAGAACTTTATACATTAGTCCAACAGGTCCGGGAACCATCTAGAAAGATTAATATACTTGATTTACTGTTAACAATCAACATAGATTCTATTTCAGTGCATTTCAGACATGAGCTTTAAAGAGCAATCAAAGAGTTGTATTGAGTAAAAGTCATTTCTCAGACACCCTTCAATTGAATTTTAAAGCTGCAATGATGTTCAAGAGTATACACTTTCATCAACAAACCAGGAAACCGATTGAATTTCTTATTCGTTGTTTACCTTGGGAAACTTATTTTACCGCAAACAATTTTGACATTACGCTTCTGATGTACACCACAACCAGATATACTGCCTTGATGGTTCTGCTTTAAATATTCGCCACGTGGTGTAAATTGCCAAAAGGAGCCAGAATACTTTTAAAATTTTCAAAAGAAAGTTGAAGAAATCAAAACGCCGCCACCACCATCATAAAGACCGGTATGCACTTCAGAGTATACTTATTGTAATCTACAGAAGTACTTCATCTAAACCTGAGTATTTCATGAATATAGGAAATAAGGTCCCTGATAATCAAAGCTCGGAATTATCAACACGTCAGCTTTTAAAATCCTTTGTGAAGTCAAATTATCTAGACACGACCAAATTCTTCATAGCTGACAAAAGCAATGTTGATGACTCTGATATTATTTGCGAACAATTCAACCAGCATTTCTCGCAGTCATACAATCCGGCCACTGAAAGCTTTATCAATGCATTTCCAATGTGCTATGTCTGGCCGAATGTGAACGCTATATTCGTTTCCCTAAGCTGGTTCCGTACCCCCGAGCTAGAACTACACACCGACTTGAAGATCAGAGAAAAGGCACAGTGTGTGGGAAGCACTTTACTACAGGGTTCATTTATGTACAGAAAATACAAGGATTTTATAGTAAATTAAGAGACCTTGAGTTTTACCGAAAATTCTAGAATACTGCTAAACATAGTAGCAGTGTGTTAATCAGCCAATCAGGATCTCGTTATTTTAGTAACATAACTTCACACAACTTCTAATTAATCGCTGATTGTTTGTGGCTCTCTCTGAGCCTCTGGAGGCTCTATTAGAGTTCTGCGGAAGCCGACTCAACACAATGCTGACATCCAGACACATATCGAAAATTGATTTCATACCCTTCAAAATGAAGCAGGCCATAGCTGTCCTGAAAAACTCTTATGACGAAGGACTTGAAAGGATTCTCATATCACTTGTGAAAAATGGTAGTAGACAATTTCCAATATTTTGTTTAATACCTTTCAACCTATCTATGGTATATGAGGCCCATTCATCCGTAGGAACACATCTGTTATCACCCTTAGATTCGAAACGGGTTCACTTAGTGATATTGTTAACTATAGGCAAATGAATTTGACATCCGTACTATCAAGATCCATGGATAAAATCGTCTATAAACGGTTCATACCATTTTTGCTTTGGCCTAATCTGATTAGCTCATTCCAATATGGGTTTATGACTAAACGCTAATGCTTCACATCGCACATGGAACTTTTTGATCAAATTACCCAGAGAAAAGATGTTGGTAAGTCAGTGATACTTCTCTACTTCGACTTTAGTATGATTTTTGATAGCGTCTCACACAAACTTCTTCTTCTAAACCTGTCTTCCTTTGGAATACAGAATCTCATTTTATCTGGATTGCAGTCTTTTGAAAAAGAACGAAACCAAATTGTCCGCTTAAGATCTTGCTACTCTAAACCTGTGAATGTAACCAGTGGGGTTATACAAGGACGTGTGATCGGTCCATTACCCTTTCTCCTTTTTATAATTGACATGTGTTTCATATTTCAGTGTGGAAAAACTTTCCTTCTTGCTGATAACCTAAACCTGGTTTATTCATTCTCCTCTCTCACCCCAGAAAGCTATATTTCAGCGGTTATCGAAAAAGAAATAAACTAAATGAAAGAAGTGACTCCTTTGCGAAATTCGCAACTAATTGTTGACAAAAACAGATTTATTCACTTTGGCTGCTGCCATAACGTAAATCTGACTATAAACAAACATACACTGAAACCTTTAATCACTGTTCATGACCTGTATTTCAGATAAAGCAAAAGTGTGAACTTTTCTGAGTACACTGCATCTCAAGTATTCAGATCTAGGAAGCTCATCAGATTCTTAATGAATAACTTCAGCAATTTGGAATTGAGATTTCATCGAGGTCTTAGGTTTGCAGAAGTCACATATTATCCTGAGAATGTTCTTTGTACTGTCACGGGGATCGTGATGAAGAATGTTGGAAAATCTATTTTGCGAATTCTAGATATCAATGACCTGTGTATACATAACCGACAAGTTCATCGAATACAAGATCAGGACTCAGGTGAGTCTGTTCCTATTTCGGTTGTTCATTACAATACTAATGGGTGCATTGGAGATAATACAGATTCTATATCCGATACACTGTTGACCAGACGGAAGACGAACTTAGGAAGAATACGTAAAATCGATTGCAGACACTTACACTTAAATTCAAGATGTGATCACTGTTTTGATTTTGAATTCGAAATACAGTATATTCGTTAATGATCATCTAATGCTCATCTGAATTGCGTCACGCTGGGATGACTAATTAATACTATAATTCAAATACTTGAAATTATTACGATCACAGCGACAACATTATTATTGCCATCCAAATAGTTTTACCTTATAAACTAGCCAAATTACTTCCATCAATCACATGTAAACCAAATGATAAGCTGACGAATGACGGAAAGCCAAAAATCATTTACCAAGTAAAGTAGTCCATACGGAAGAATAATATGTCAGATAGAGTGGATTTCCTAGTCATTTACACCTGTATCGACTAGGAATGTGTTGAAACTATGAACAGATAATTTTCAAGAGCTTGTCAACTGGTGAATAGAAATTATACACGTTTAATGATATCAAGTAATATATAAAAGAGAGACAAGTAAAATAAATGCGTATCTAACGGCAGGCTGAAAATGATCACTAACTAGTGAGGAATAACGTCGACAAGATACGACATAAGATATAATTTTTACCTGCAATTTATCTTGATGAATTTGTCGAGACGCGTCAGCCAGACGTACTTGCAAATTTGATTGAGAACGATCAAATGAGAAGTGTACTACAGAGAATGTTATCATTTACGGAAAACGAAATGGTATTTTTGGACTGATCAAATGACGAGTATATAACACCACTAACCTTATTGATCGAAGTTTAATAAAATTGGGATACTTTGACTTAATTCTTACTACATGGCTTTGTAAATACTATGCAACTTGAAGATTCCCCATCCTTAATAAATCTATATATTTTATTCAATAGAAATATATTTACTATAGATTCCATAATTGAGTTACTCAGCGAACTGAACTCGTACAAACTCACCCGATTCAGATGCTTCAATAAACCCAACACACACTATCCACCATTATTCGAACATTCACAATTATGCAATCAACCTAGAGTTTACAGAACAATTGAATTTGAAATAAATATTGAGGAAATTTTATTATAAAAGTGTTTTTTCAGTATACTAAGTAGTCGATTCCCTCAAATCTTCAACTGAGTAAACAGATAAGATGATGTTTGGAGGTGATCAACAGGAAACTATGAACCCGATTCTCCTGCTACTTGTCACTAATCAGCAAGGTATACCTGTATTCTTAAGGGAACTGATGCTATTTGGCGGATTTGATCTCGGAACACACAGCTTCAATAGGTATTATGCTGATTGGTGATGGTTCGAGAGAGAATGTGATGCGAGATAACAGTCTACTAGTTGTTTGTTATTTTATTTCTTGCCATTTCGTCATCTTCATTAGAGTCAAGTGAACGCTAATCTTTTACGAATACACTGTACTGGAGATCATAATGTATTAGACAACAAAGGAAAATGGTTGTAGTGATCAAGAAGGTAATGTTTTCCAGCAAAAAGATATTATTCTTGATCTACCTTATTTGTTTGAGCTAATCACAACGTGCGCTACACTTGCCGACTGAAATCTTTTTACACTGAGGACCGTTAAATGACGAATCAGACAGGAATATCTATTTCAATAATACACATATTCATCACATTTCCTATTTGTGTTCTTCCTATCTAATGTTCGTTTTTTCATATGAAATACTTTTATCAAGGTAATAATAATGATAATAATAGTATACACTACCTGATCGTGTGATTATAAGAAAAAAAACATCAGTTTGTTGACCTCAGATATTGTTTTTGCAAATGTCATTTGTTTCAACTTTCTTGTTGTTTATCACTACCTTGTAATCTAACTAAATATATTATGGTTTTTTCATTTTTATATTTAGTGCGATATAAATTTTCAACATAATGAGGAATGTTGTTTAATAATGGTGCGTTCGTATGACCGACAGTCACCCACTCATACGGAGCAAGGTTGAATTAATTTTTCACTCTAAAAATGGTTACTACTATGTATAGAGAGACTGAAGTTTAAACAATTAGTTTTCATATGTAGTCATAGATGGTCTTGTATCAGATATTCAGAAACACTGTAACCATTACTCATCTAGTATCAAATGAGTTCAGTTATGGTTAGTTGAGGAATTGCCTGTGTCCTCAGTTCATCAATCTGTGAAAATAACAACAATATTTCCGATGCTTTTACACTGGACAAGTTGATAAGTCTTGTGTATATTGACTTTGAGATTGTTGTCAATCTTCTTGATCACATAATCCTCTTCAAGTTTTTTGTATCGTTTTATATCAATTACTCTATATTCTGGATATTTTTTTTGACTGTTCACCAAATACATATTTGTGTTAAATATTGAATAACGTTGGATATCTTCGTGAGGTGAAAGTGATCGAATTTCACAAAGGTTCAAATACATCTTAATATGTATTCTATAATGAAAGCCGACTTAATTTTGAAACAGAATGGAAACGAATATTTTCATCAATAATCATTCGTAGGTGAACATACGAGTTGCTTGCCAGATGTGTTATTTTTGAATATTTCGAATTCGCAGATTACGTTGACGTCGTTGGGGAATCGTTTTGATTGAGTGCGATTCCTTTTGATGTTTTAGGTCTGTCGTTAAAAATAAATAACCCAATTTTTATGTTGGTTGGCAAAAGCTGTTTAAGTGCATTGTTAATTCTGTAGTGAACAAACCTGCTGTCTGAAATTTTTCCACATCAATCAAATTTGCTCAGTGAGAAAAAACAACAGCTTCATTGTAATCACTAATGACTCCTTGCAAGACAGATATCTAAATGTTCATTGTATTTTGCTTAAGCCTTTTTTATTAACCTACTTAACAGAGATCGTCGTTTGGATAATAACGGTTTTTATATTCTTTGTACTGTTATGAACGCTAGAGCACATGACACTCTTGCCAAAATGTTGATTACTTAGGTATCATTCGACGACACATACCCTATCCCATATATGCACATATATGCATATGTATGCACGCAAACCCTATTATCAGCTTTTGTTTTGTTTCATTGTGCCCTTAATAAATTTGAATATAAATTGCTTATGTAATTGCTTGCTGCTCGCTAGCTCGCTGATATTCGCTCAGGTGCTGGTAGCTTTTTGTCCTGATTTATTTGACAATACGCTGTAGTTGCTGCTACTCTTTGTCTTCTGATTTCATGCACGGTTAAGATTAGAACTATAAAGTGAACGATTAACGATGCACGGCACTACAAATACTCAAATCACACTTGCGGTTGTTATGACCGTTCAGTAGTTGATAAAATATATTGCTTCCTACTTTCAACCCTTTCAAATTGCTCTCCATAGTATTTTACTCTCCATTTTGTAGCTCATGAAAGGCCTGGAACTTATTGTTGAGCTCTATGTTAAATATGTTGCGTTTGTCTCAATCCTGAAGAAACGCTGAGTTAAACTTTTGTAATGTTGTCTGCCCTGTTGTCCATTGCTTTGCAAGTTCTAATTATATCTTGTCGACCAGCCGCTGATGCTATATCAGCTCTTCATTAAATAATACTTGTATTATTGCATGGACTTTATACTGAGTATATATGACAGTTTTTAATGAAAACATTCAAATGATTATTTGATAAGCTACTTCTAAATTCGTAAGGATACTGACATCACTGAAAATTCTGTTTACAATTTTGATGCACATAATTCAGAGGTATGATTGTTTTATGTCTGTCGACCAGTTGAAAAATGAACATCCACGAAGAAAATGTCGAAATGAATGAAATAAAGAAAAGAGCGAGGTAAACTCGCAGTTAACATGATAACACAGGAGTGAAGGAACGATGAAGGACGCAAGAAATGATTCAGAGAATTATCTATTGAATGGACTATTTCTACATTTGAATAAAGCATTTTGTGCTTTTTCATGCAAGAAAAAGACGTTACTTCCAAATGGACGAAGTTGTTCATCACGAAATAATGATTAAATAATAAAGACATCAAAAGAAACTAAGGAGAAATGTAGCGTGGAATGAAATTTCTATAACCAAAAGATCAAAAACCAAATTTGTGCAGTTGTGAGATCGTCAATTGTACAAGTCTATTCTCGAGACTTCGTCTAATTCATTCACAACATCGACCAGTCACTGTCCCTTGCCTAGTCCCATTCACACACTATATCATCTCCTCACTAAATCCAACAAATACTACTGTCATGTATGCCGATTGCTTTATCCAGTGTGAACATGATTCAGCACGTTGGATGAGATGCGAACACATTAAACCGACAAGTGTAGAACAGAGAGGATGAAACGCACTTAACCTCACTCACTCATCGTCTCAACGTGTTACACTGCGGGGTTTCGCAAAGCAGACAAAAGTAGGTGGATTCACATGGTGTAGAGTGATGAGTGATTGTGTGGTTGATTGATTGACTGAGCGTTAGATATGCGAAATTCATACAAAATGAATCAATTTACTTGAGTATGTCTGCAATAAATGACGATCACTTGGATTGACACATGAACTGAGTAAAAGGTGTTAGAGCATTATTCTAAGTATCCAAAATGGCAGTGTTTTGCAAAAGAATGATAATCATTTGTTCTGTAGCATCAATTTATTTGAGTTTACTAATTCTAATTGATCTCAGCAATGAAATCATCTTAAACGTTGGCTAGCTTCTATAGAGTGCATCTGAAACAGTGCATTTACAAACCGCTTGTTCAAACGCAAATGTGACATTATGTATGGCACTTATTAAATGCATATACTTTTATCTTGTTATTCATTGAACACTATTTTGCCACCATGATGTTCATATGCTAAAGCAAAACAATACTATTCTTAAATTGCTCACTTCAGACGATAACCTTACTTGATGCAAAGACTGATGACCAGTGATGCCCAATCAACTTCATCTTGGTCACTTCTTTGCAGTTCATGCCAAAACCTATTCATCGTCTTCATACATGTTTCCATGTTGACCGGTTCACAGACAAAATCAATAATTGGTAATGCTATTTCGTGAAAAGATTTAGAGCTCAATTCTTAGACACTTTAGAAATAACAGTAACATACTCATCACGTTCGCCATAATGTGCAAGTTTTAGCTTCAAACAATAACTTTATTTCAACATGTTTTGTGCAAATTAGGACTTCTAATAAATGTGAGAGTTATATTAGGTTTCAAATGTCATCATTTGTATGAACACTGCCAGTCCGTAACTCATTCTTCACTTCACATCTGAATCACGTTCTCCTTGATGTGAATGTTTACACAGGCTTTCATCTCTTCCAGAGCATTACGTCGATAGCAACTTGGAGAGCATTTAATCCAGTTTAATTCAGAATTTGAAGGGTGTATAACTTTGTTATGCAATTAGTTGAGTAGTACATTGCCTTTATACCTTTCTATCATGAGCACCACCAGCTATTGATCAACAGGGACACAAGCTTTTCCATTTCATCAACCTACGGAGCTATGTACTCATGCAAGTCTGATCGACACAGTTCAATGCAGTGTGTTGTGGAGAATCCGATGTACATTTGTGTGGCAACATGGAATCACCCATAATCAATTCTTTGGAATCACACACACCCGTCTATAGCTCAAATTCTTTCTGCTTTTTAACTCTACATATTGCCCACCTATATCTTCACACAAGATGTTCTCCACTCTGATCAATTCAAAATTATTAGTTTCTTTCCTGCACATATATTCACTTTCACTGTAATCCTCTCGCAAATAGTTTGGTAGAAAGATTTGACAATCGGTCGAGACTAAACTATATGGACGACCTTTGAACGAATCCTAAATGTCCTTGAGAAATATAAGCCAATCAGAGGACAGTTAGTATACAGTGAAAATATATTAGACAAAAATCAAAAATTAAAAGAGAAACTGTTCTTTCACATGACTCGAAAACTTATCGAGGTCAGATAAAGGATCAGAAGTTCTAAAGTCATGGTGCATCTGGTACAGGAACTCATCCATATGGCTCCATAGTAGTGGGCCCCTTGAGGCATGATAAGGTCTCAAAAATTCTTTCAGCCTCGACCACATAGCCTCAATGTTGTTGGTGTGCACCCCAGTTGTAGGGTCCACAAATCGGCGCTTATGCATGACAACTTCATACACGAAGCCAGGTCTACTTAGGCACCTATATGCTCTCCAATCATCTGTATACACGGTAGTCCCCGGCAGCACATATTGCTGTATAATCGGCATCAATGTTGGTGCCTGTCGGTTGCTGACTCGTTGGAAATGTCCTTTTTGTAGTGATCTGTCATAGATACCATGGACTTGTGAGATATATTTATGGAACAGGTACTTACTCAATCTTCTTTAACACTACGGCCACGGTTGAATTTTCGTTTCCTACCAACTGTTTCGTTTATTTCAACGATCTTCCCCACTCCTCCATACGATTTGTGTACGCTTGTCAATTTTGACGCACATATATCTCGGCAATACTCGTACCACTGAACTGCCTAAACTTCACTTACATCGGCAGACGTGGCAGCAAGTGTAACTGGTGCTTTTATTATCCAATTTGCAACAAGGATCATAATTTGCCTTAACCTTAATTTTGATCGAGCGAAAAAAGTTCCCGTTCGAGCTGACTTTTTCTTCCATCATGAATAACATTGAAAGATAATTTCATCATGGTGGTCTGCACACCGTACGGTGGTCATTTGACTGCCACAGTCACAAGTATATGAACTTCTCAATAATCCCTTCTCTTGTAGAGGCTGAATTATTACGTCTTCTCTAAAATCCACTGTAAACCGATCGTACTTAAGCATCAGGTATGGAAATTAGCGCCCTGACCTTGAAAACCCGCGAAAGCCTATTATTAGCTCGTCCATATACTATAGTCTGGTCGACATTTGTTGAGACATGAGATCGCCACAATGCTAATAGTCCTTCATAGGATAATTGGGAAAAATTACTCAGTGTGTGTGTAGAATTATTTCTTCCTTATGAGCACAACACAAATTTTGTCTTTGCCTGTTCAGATTGTGCTCAAACCGTCGACTAAAGCTTTTTAGAATCAATATCAACTTGGATACAAATGAGACTATTCAGCAATATCCCTTAGAACTATCGAAAACATCAATTTCATTTAACAGTATGAAATGAATGCATCCTGCAATCTATTTTAACTGAAAAGTGAAAAATTGAATTACTCCGATTGTCTGCTGAATGCATTGTTCAGCATCACATTCAATAACGCTTCCATCAAGGAAACAATTTTTGTTTAAAATAATTTCATATATGACCTGTGCTCATGAAATTTTAAATGTTTCAGAAAATATGCAGACTAGTTTAAACATCTTATTTACATTCGCAATTTTTACTTAGGAAATGATATATATGCAGGCATATGCAATGCTCTATTATGTTTCACTGAATAAAACTGAATGAAAACTTTATTTGTTATGAAACTTAGGATTCAGTATTATTGAATAATCAGAAAGGGGTGTTGCGGATATTAAAGTCATTTTCAATTGTTGAATTCACGAAACAATTAAAGCTGTACCATCATAGAAATCTTGGTAGCACTAAACGGCCGTTTCATCCTATTGTGAGACTCCTCAGCAGTGCGCAACTATGACGTCGCCCCGCTAGATTAGAACCGAGGACTTTTCAGTCTTGCTCATGGGCACTCAACACACTCCTAATCACTGAGCTGGCATCCTACAGTGTTAATGTTTAACTTCGGACAATCCACGAAATCGCGCCATCATTCACCATTGTTTTAATTGAGTTAAACTATTTCACAATAAACTCAGTTGAACTCCAGTGATAATATATTCTCAATTAAACTCAATCAAATATCTCTCAGAGAAATTCACTAGTGAGCATATGATGGTTCTAGGTTTTCCATGGTGCATTTATATTAATATTACTTGTAGTAAAACTTTATCGATGTCTTGAAACAGATCGTTGTCCTGTGTGACAATCTTCGAAGTTGTTTTATATCGGTTTTTTTTCAACTGAAGTGTGTATTAAAACCATAAACAAAGAAGTGGTTCAATCAAGAATTAACTTTTTGAAATCTCAAGAGTAAGTTTCAAACACAGTGTTAAATGTTCATAACTTTCAGTGAATACATTGATCTCTAACTTCAAAGTGATTATAAAATATGATTGAGATACTTGAATAGACGCTACGAATACATGTACAGTTTAAGTAGACTAATATGGATATACTAGGAAACCAATAAGTGATAACAAGAAAAATTCAGCTTAGCATTTAAAGCAACAGACAATAAGATCTCTAACCAAGGGTATAATACGCAATTACAATGAAATGAAACTGTACTGTTTGCATTGTCATATGAAAGTGTGGATGGTGTCTAGCCCTCCTGAAAAGTGATGTAAAATTACCCTGTCCCACAAGGGAATATTATACAACTATAATGTATAACTGTGATCAACCATACAATATGAAAGAATTTTAACAGGCATCTGAATCACTTGTCTGAAATCAGTCTTGAAAATATTATTTCATTGTTCATAACTTTTGAATGGATTAATATTTTTCAATGTGGTTTCCTTTTTGTTACTTATCTAATCAAGTGCTATTAAATGATGTATAACATGTACATGTACATGTACATGTACATTGAAACTTAAATTTGACTATTTACACCTGCTCTTACTCGCCATGTTATATAGGGGTACTACCCCTAACTCAAGGTGTGGAGAGTCGGAAACATGAAAATTTCGCAAATGCAATCAAAATGATCTTGGTGGTGTTGTATTAGTATTCCGACACCAGACAATGGTTTTTAAGCTCAATCACTGATCGAAATAATTATACATGTGATGTGAATGTGTATATGAATAGTGCGAATGGTCGAGCAGGATGCTTGGTACCTGTGTGGTTGCGCCACAGGATTGAGTTGTGCTGTTCAGATTGTAGCGTTGAAGCGTGTATAGTGTGTGGTTCTCCTGTTGGACGGCGGCGGGATTGAGCTATACTGCTCGGGTTAAGCCTGAGCTAGGCGATATCTGTAATCACCACTAGATTCGAAACGGGATCACAAAAATGGATTTATTCACATTGGTTGCTGCCGTAACGTAAATCCTAATGAATCACTTGAGTAATATGGAATCGAGATTTTATCGAGGTCTTAGGTTTGCAGAAGTCACATATTTTCCCGAGAATGATCTTTGTACAGTCACGGGGATCGTGATGAAGAATGTTAAAAAAATACGTACACAGTATTTCCCAGTACTATGAAATAATGACTGATGCAGAGTTCTAGCTTATTCTGTACATTACCTCCTTTCAAGTAAGCTTTTTCTTGAAATTTCATATACGACTAATTTTTCTTATGTAGCTGTAAATAATTCCTCAAAATCAATAGCTCCGTCAGTGTTCGAAATTGGATGCTGACCACATTGTTTTAAGTAGACTTGTTTAACTGAAGGCGTTCGGTTGTGCATCCGTACCAGATCACGTTACGACCCAGCGTGGGAAACAACTCCTACGTTCACTGGCCATATTAGAGCAAATGCTTCTCGATTTATTGATAACGCATCAAAGATATCTTTCTAATCTCTTGACATCTGACTTCTGATTTTAGCCGATTGAGGGACGATTTGAATATAGAAGATGTGTTACTGGTTATTAGTTGCAAAACTACAACACTGGTCGTATCTTCAGTGGTGAGACCGACGTGACACCAAGCGCATAAACTGTGAGTCTGTTCCTTTTTGGAACTTAATTATTCATTGATTTTCCTTATTCGGATTTTTATAAATTGTTATATACCTTTTTTTCAAGTTTTTTTTCGGATAAATTTTAATTATATATTTTTCGTTCTAATAATACTATGACCGAACAGACACCTAAGGTATTTAAGTTAAAGACTATTCCCACACCCTCGATTCAGTTAACGCCTTTTTGGCCTACAATATCGAAGCCTGTTTCTGCTATTCAGAAGCTGACTTTTTCGGGCACGGAATCATGGACTCGAGCACGCAATTTCTCGCGGTCAATAGGGCATTACCGTGCGAATTCAACAGGTACGTAACACCGAGCATGTTTACTAGTGGCGTTTCCGAACCTTACGAAACACGCAAACGGTCGATTTTAAGATGCGGAGATCTAACCGATCGACAACGCTTGGATCAACTCCCTAACAATATCGACCTGCAACATGGTTCCGCGATGGACATGTTGTTAAGGATGAGAGAGGTTATAGGTCAACGAACGTTCGACGATGGCCTATTTAAACAATTCTTCTTATCTAAACTCTCGAAACAGGTGCAAGTAGTGCTCGTTTCTTTTCAAAACAACGCCGTAGACGAACTCGCTGCATCTGTTGATCGTATTTTAGAGATCACGAAATCCACTAGCGCCGAGGATTTTTCCGTCATAGAAAAACCTCAATCGACCCCGACTGACATAGCCGAACTATGTCACACACTAACAGGATATCTGCGATTTTACAATGATCGTAGTCGGTCAGGAACCCTGTGTAGAAGCGTTTCACGTAGGCGATCTGTCTCTCAACTACCAGAGACGGATAATCCCGACTGATGCTGATATCATGACTAGTATGCCAAGTCTTTTAGAAATGGCAGGAAACCTTGCAATTACTCGAATTCTTAGTTGACTGACACGAATATGAACTCGGGAAACTTCCCAGCCGGCAGGCGTTAACGGAAACCGTGGCAGGCGAACACAGTCGTCTGTTATACGTCACAGATGTAACATCGAAACAG
The DNA here is from genome assembly GCF_000237925.1 of Schistosoma mansoni. NCBI lineage: Eukaryota > Metazoa > Platyhelminthes > Trematoda > Strigeidida > Schistosomatidae > Schistosoma > Schistosoma mansoni. The sequence goes on along the minus strand of NW_017385990.1, from coordinate 272,385 downwards.
CGCTACCTCGTCAACACTGGCGCAGAAGTTAGCGTTCTTTCTAACGACGGGCTTCACGAGTCTGTTTTGAGTTTACAGTCGGTACAGTCGATCGCTACGTATGGTAAAAAGTACGTTTACCTTTACGTGAGTTTTGGCAAACCCATTCACTGGATTTTCGTGGTCGCAGATGTCTCTATGCCAATCATTGGTATAGACCTACCACAATACCACAATCTACTCATCGACACACGCTCACGAAGGTTAATAGACGCAAACACTAAGTTATCTGTTTGCTTAACTCCTTTTTCTGGTTGCAGATTATCCCAAGTCACAATTAAGCACGCCATTGACCTCTTATATCAACCATTACTCAATAAATACTCCGCGATACATCAATCACAACCGAAATTGCCGTGTGTTACCAGCAATGTTACACATCATATTTTGACGACAGGAACACCTGTATTCTCAAAAGCAAGCCGAATGGCTCCCGAAAAGCTTAGGTTAGCTCAAAACGAATTCGATCACATGATAGACTTAGGAATAATTCAACAGTCAATAGCTTTTGGTCATTTTCCTTGCACATGGTCTTTAAAATGGGTAGCAATGATTGGAGTTCAACTGATGATTATTGGCGTCTGAATGCTTAAACCATTCCCGATCGTTACTCGTTGCCTTACGTTCACGATTTCTCAGCTACCTTGAAAGATACAACTGTCTTTTCGAAAACCGACTTAGTTAAAGCTTATAACCTAATTCTTATGGCTAATGACGACATTCCGAAAACCTTCATTATAACTCCTTTCAGCCTCTACGAATTCTTACGAATGCCTTCGGGCTTAAGAAGTGCCGCTCAAACCTTCCAAAGGTTCACAGATGACGTCTTCCGAGGTCTCAACTTCGTACATGCGTATGTTGATGACTGTCTCATATCAAGTCCGACAGAGAATCACATCTCCAGAATCTGGACATTGTTTTCGAAAGACTTCAAAGGCATGGCATTATATTCAACATTCCGAAATGCTAGATCGGAACAAACTCTTCAGACTTCCTAGGACACACCATTGATGCTCAAGGCACCCAACCCCTTAGAAGCAAAGTGGCGGCCATTCCGGATTACCAAGAACCGACCACGATTAGGCAATTGCGCACTTTCAACTGCCCTGTAAGTTTCTACGGACGGTTCATACCTAAATGCGCATCTATTATGAAACCGTTAACCGACCAACTTCGCGGAAATGCAAAATCAATTTGTTTAGACTACACCGCTCGTAAAGCATTCTCCAGAGTTAAAGAACACACCGCTAAGGCAACCCTGCTTGCGCATCAAGACACTCAAGCGCTTATTAGTACCGCCGTAGACGCATCTGACCAAGTATTCGCAGGAATTTTACAACGATGGGTTAACCACTCTTGGCAACACACGTCTTCGTTCGTCGAAACTCACATCGACGACCTCTAAAATCAGCATACGAAGGACGCTTCAAAGTTTTTCAACGTGAACCTATGTACTTTTTAGTCTATAAGAACGGCACGAACGATGGTACCAGTATCGATCGCCTCAAAGCAGAGTACTTAGAAGGAAACCCTAGCTTTTCCTTCGATACAATCCGACGACACGGCTTCTACAATTGTATTAACTCACACGACAGCCGACACACATCTTGATACTTCATCAGCGTAGGAAAATAAACTTGAGACAACGCGTTCTAGAGGAAGAAGAAGATTTCCAGAACATTTAAACGACTATTGCACGTAAGACACAAGCGTTACCACAAATATTCTTTGCGTTAATTGTTATGAAGAAAGAGTTTTTTACTTATGAGCGTATATATATTTTTTCATACATAAAAGAACCCAAAAAAACCATATATTTTTCCATTCGCTTTAAGACTGTCGCTCACCTTGTGTTCTTACGCAAGTACGTGTATTTTGACATGTACCAACACGTCTATTTTTTTCTCTTCCGGGATGGCTGAAAAAAAGAATGACGAAGTTTTCACCGAAATTTTCATTGTACTTAGTTTCCTTGTTACTATATTGTACTTCATGGTCCCTTAGTATGAAGAAAGACGACCAGACGCTGCTAAACATAACAAGCTATCAGAAGGGTGTTTACCAGCGACAAACTCGTTGGCTTTAAACTTCCGACTGGTCACGTCTTAGGGTCATCACCACCTCACTAGGGGAAAAGGAGTGATCTGTAGCTGTAAATAATTCCTTGAAATCAATAACTCTGTCAGTGTTCGAAATTGGATGCTGACCACATTGTTTTTAGTAGACTTATTTATTTGAAGGCGTTCGGTCATGCATCCATATCAGATCACATTACGACCCAGCGTGGGAAACAACTCCTACGTTCACTGGCCAGATTTGAGCAAACGATTTGAATATAGAAGATGTGTTACTGGTTTATACTTGCGAAACTACAATATCAGGCGTATCTTTACTTAGATCATGGATGAAATTCCTTTACTTTTTCGTTAATCGAATTCACATTTTTACATTGAATTACGTTTTATGTTATGTATTAAAGTCAAAAATGAAAAGATTTTGCGTATCAAAGAAAGAAAAGCATTTCTCACCATTGAACACTTTGTGATCAGTCTGAATATTTTTTTACACATATGTGAAAATACATGCTTGCTGAATGGTTCAATTAAATCATGTAATCATTTTGTGTAAATGTTGGCCACGATTATAACTATGAAATACTTCATTATTTCTTCTCATTATGATTATATAATCATTATTATATCTTGGATTCATGTGTTTGGCTAGTCTGCTTTCAACAAATCAATATGTTGATTCTAGTGAGAAGCAGCGACCAGTGTAGTTCAACCAGGTCTGTTGAGAGATATCAACTCATTGAAGACAATGTTGGATGTGTCGTACAAATTCGAGGATCGGTTAAAGTTAGACATTGTTACCGTTTGATGCCGCCTCATAGGTTTTCTTGAGGTTAGACGCTCGACAATCATAGGTCCTGGGTTCGGATCTTGAGAGAAGGAATCGTGGCTGCGCAATCCTGAGGAGTCCCACAATAGGACGAAACGGCTGTCCGGTGCTTCCAGGATATTCATGGTGTTCTAGCTTCAATTGACTCATGATCTGAATTATATGAAATTACCAAAATCTCTACAAAATATCTTTCTGATAACAGCAATAGATTCATAGAAAATAAGTAATTTCAATTGTACTCACAAGTATGAAAAACCTATAAGGTGAATGAAAAAAGATAAAAATGACATAAAGCTGACAATCGGAAGAAAAATACTAATTTACTCATAAGTTATGAACCATGAAATAATATTTTCAAGACTGATTTCTGACAAGTAATTCAGATGCCTGGTAAAATACTTTCATATTGTATGGTTGATCACAGTTATACATTATAGTTGTATAATATACCCTTGTGGGACAGTGTAATTTCACATTACTTTTCAGGAGAGCCAGACACCATCCACACTTTCATATGACAATGCAAACAGTACAGTTTCATCTCGTTTAATAGGAGAGACAGACACCGTCTAGCTCAGGCTTAACCCGAGCAGTATAGCTCAATCCCACCGCCGTCCAACAGGAGAACCACACACTATACACGCTTCAACGCTACAATCTGAACAGCACAACTCAATCCTGTGGCGCAACCACACAGGTACCAAGCATCCTGCTCGACCATTCGCACTATTCATATACACATTCACATCACATGTATAATTATTTCGATCAGTGATTGAGCTTAAAAACCATTGTCTGGTGTCGGAATACTAATACAACACCACCAAGATCATTTTTATTGCATTTGCGAAATTTTCATGTTTCCGACTCTCCACACCTTGAGTTAGGGGTAGTACCCCTATATAACATGGCGAGTAAGAGCAGGTGTAAATAGTCAAATTTAAGTTTCAATGTACATGTACATGTACATGTACATGTTATACATCATTTAATAGCACTTGATTAGATAAGTAACAAAAAGGAAACCACATTGAAAAATATTAATCCATTCAAAAGTTATGAACAATGAAATAATATTTTCAAGACTGATTTCTGACAAGTGATTCAGATGCCTGGTAAAATACTTTCATATTGTATGGTTGATCACAGTTATACATTATAGTTGTATAATATACCCTTGTGGGACAGTGTAATTTCACATTACTTTTCAGGAGAGCCAGACACCATCCACACTTTCATATGACAATGCAAACAGTACAGTTTCATCTCGTTTAACAGGAGAGACAGACATCGCCTAGCTCAGGCTTAACCCGAGCAGTATAGCTCAATCCCACCGCCGTCCAACAGGAGAACCACACACTATACACGCTTCAACGCTACAATCTGAACAGCACAGCTCAATCCTGTGGCGCAACCACACAGGTACCAAGCACCCTGTTCGACCATTCGCACCATTCATATACACATTCACATCACATGCAGAATTATTTCGACGAGTTGTTGCATAAATCAATTATGCATTTAATGATCAGGTCAAAGTTGACTCATTCCGTTTACATCACTATCAAACTCATTACTTTTAGCAATGGAGACATGCCTCACAATGCTCCAGTGACAATGATCCTTGAGAATACTGAAAAGCGAGCACCAGTATGAATGGAGCCGGTTAACAGCAAACCAACTTTTTACATGGACAGTCAGCAAAACTTGCCAAACTGATGCCGAACCATCCACAATGTCAATGGCCAACCTCCTGTCTCACATAAGATCTTCAGCTGCATATGACAATATAGCTTATACTACATACAACACAAATGTAGGTTAGTGAGTGAAATAGCTAGGCAGCCTGAAGCAGCGTTAGGGCGTAAGAACGTATAAAACCCATTGTCTGGTATCGGAATACTAGTACAACACCACCAAGATCATTTTTATGGCATTTGCGAAATTTTCATGTTTCCGACTTTCCAGACCCTGAGTAAGGGGTACTACGTCTATTTAACATGGCGAGTAAGAGCAGGTGTAAATAGTAAAATTTTAATTTAAATGTACATGTACATGTTATACATCATTAATAGCACTTCATTTGATAAGTAACAGATAGTCATGTACGCCGATCGCTGAACTCAGTGTAAACTTTATTCCTCACTTGGGATGTCTTGGAGACACACTGAGTGATTAGGTGTCGAACAGACAGGTTGAAGCACACTCTCGCTCACTCACTCATCCACTCACTCACTCGTATCATTCACTCATTGTCTCAACTTGTAACACTGAATAGTTTGTGGAAGCAGACAGTGTTTGATCGATTGTGTTTGTGTGTGTCTGATTCTTTGAGTGAGTAAGTGAGTATTATGTGTTGATTGGTTTAGTTATTAGTGTTGTGGTGAATAGTGGAGTGTATTTGGATGACGATGCAATAAAATGTTAAAATTGATAAATAAGTTTTGTGTGATTCCGATCATTTTTCGTGTGGCCGAGCAGTCAAATGCACTGCATTAAGCACCATCTTCAAACGGTGTCGGTTAATATCCCACCACTCACATACTCATTTACAACCACTAACATCACACCATCACATACATGCTACCACAAACACACAATCATAGCCAAACATCATCACAAGCTTCAACAACAACAGCAACTACTTCCAGTACTACCACTACTAATAATAATAATAAGAATGGTTGAAATGATTAGTAGGGTAACAGTGCCGAAGATGAAGATTTTATTGTCGATGTATCGTTTTTGATTGTCCTGATCACAACAATATCTGTTTGAATATTAACAATAAATTATGGGCATGTTCAATTTTATATAAGTAGCAACATTTGATGTAAAGAACAAACATGGACAACAGGAGATTGTTTTAAGTTTGCTGGTTCAGTAATTCTTTAAGTAGTTTATTTGTGACATGTATCACGGCAATACAATGCATCAGCAGGGAACTTTTAGTTTTTTCTTAAAAGGATAGCCTGATGATTTATGAACGGTATTATTCAAGGTTATTTCCGGTACCAGATCGAATTATTGATAATTATCTACACCTAAAGAAAGTTAAATTGAAACAGAGAGCACAACAACAAAGCAATGATTGCCAAAATATGTCGGTCAGCTTGACCACTGTGCATGTTAGTTATCATTCAAATAACTTAATGTTGCTAGTGACATTGTTAATGTAATGTGACAGCAGGTAAGTGGTTAAACATTTAACGTTCCTATAAACTCACTTGTGGAGTGAGATACACTTATCGGCGCTAGGACATTTAATGCATCATATTATTATTATTATTATTATCATTATTACAAAGTCTAGAAAATTTTTATGTAAATTAATTCATATGAAGAGAAGATATAGAACAGGTTTGTTTCGCCAGTGACAAGGAGTCACGAATGTCGTAATGCAAGGTTTCTGTGTATTGATTCGCTTGGTTGCATGTATAGGATAGTTTGTTAAGTATTTTGAAGAAGAAGAAGATAAGAATTAGTCTGAGCCTCCTCTTCTATAAAGGGTCGAGCCCAAGCTAATTACACCTAGATTTATAAGTCAAGGTACAATTAGTTCCAAGAGTACGAAGTGCAAATCATCTCTCTACTGATTCCAGACTTAATTCATCCTTTATGCGCGCACTACTAAGAATGAACACGCAGTATTCAAGGAGTGGTTGAACACAAACTTTGTACATTAAGATACGTGATTGGGTGTTATAAAGATTCCGAGTTATGTAACCTATAAGGCGTTGAGACTTGGAAGTTTGTTTCATTATCTGTTCGGTAAACGACAAGTCGTGGTAGTCCCTATGTCGTAGGTCTACTACTGTGTTTAACCTAGATAATACTTCACCATTTTATGGTAAGATGGAGGTTGAGTGATGTATCACCGAAGCATAGCCAACCACATTTAGCTATATTAAGCTCCAGTTGCTATTTCGAGCACCACTGTGCTACCTTGTTAAGCTCCATGCTGATGCAATTTCGAAAATTGGTAAGCTCGTGTTGAGAAAATGAGTACAGTACGTTAAGATAATCTGCATACAAAAGGGGCTTACTCACACAAAAACAGTCACAAATATCATCGATAAAAACTAAAGGGAGCGATCAGCATAAAACTTAACATTGTATTACACCACCTCCAACAGAGACAGGGTTCGATAATGAAGAGTTGATTTTAACTATTTGATGTCGATTGCTGAGGAAGGAATCAAACCAGGCTAGTAACGGGTTTTGAACCCCATAAGATGCGAGTTTACCCATGAGAAGTTGGTGGTTGACCATGTTGAAGGCCTTAGAAATGTCCAGGTATAGCACTAATACTAGATATCCTTGGCTACGAAGATAATAGACTAAATTAAAGAAGTCAAAATGACATGTCATACAGGATCGATTTTTAAGAAATCCATGTTGCGAATCATCATTAAATTGTTCAGTCAATGAATGGTTGGATAGTTCGTCACCAATAATTTTTTCCATAATCCTAGAGATAACTAGAGTAATATTTATTACCCCATAGTTGTTCATGTCAGTTTTATCTCCGGATTTGTAACGTGGTATGATGTACGCTGTTTTCCAACGGTCAGGATAAGAGCCTGATTCCATAGAGAGAGTAAACAGCTTAAGGAGAAGAAGTTGGATATCTGGACCACCATATTTGTAGAGAAATGATGAAATCCCGTCTAATCCGTGACTTCTCGAAACCTTAAGCGTATTTAAAGCCTTATAAATTTTCAGGCATGTGAAGGAGATAGATTTTATTGAGTTACCAGTCATGCATATAAATCTAGAAATAGAGCCATTTATGAATTTTTTGTTTTTTCCAAAATTATCACTGAAAAGGTCTGCTATAGGTTTGAAGTCGTATGTAAAACTGCTTTTATGTAGGATGCATGTTATATCAACATTTTGAGTTGATTCAGCGCGTTTATTGAAAAGGAGAATTCAGTTTCGCACTTTTGAGCTAGTACTTAGTGCTAATAGCCCTTCATTAATGACTTTTATCCTATGTTTTTCTTTAATTTGGTTAAAAATCATTGTTATTCGTGCAACTTCCTTGAGGTCGTTTGACTTAAAATAACGTTTCTGTAGGCGTCTTAGTTTATTACGATATGTAGCTGCTATATACAATTCCTAAGGTGTACTAAACCTGTTCATTTTAATTGATGCGCAGGAATCTAGACAAGAGTTAACAACCAAATAGAATGTGTTGATAGCATCTGTGAGACTACTACATGAGTTGAATTCATCCCAGTCTGAGAGTTTGCTCAGTGAGCGCTAAAGGTCCCAGTCTGCATGCTTATAGTCTCTAAAATTGCAGATGTTTTTTAATCAGTCATTTATAAGAGGGCTAGATGGGGAGAGCACAAGCTACTATCTTATGATCACTGCTTTCAAATTCGTTGCATACTAGTACAGATGGGGAGATGACATCTCTACTTAATATTAGATCGAGTATATTATCACCCCTTGTCGGGGTACTAACTCACTGTGACCAGCAGTACACGTTAGAAATTGCTGAAAATCTAAGGTTCTCAAGGCTGAAATTTTGTTCAGAAGTGGTTTTGCGTCAATAAAAAATAAGTTTCACAAAGGAGTATGGAGTGTAAAAAACAGAGAGCATCCCCATCCAAGGTGTCCTCATAACCGCTTTTATGATGAGTAAGGGAAAGCATAGCTTCGAATAGTATATATTTGTTTGGTAAGGCCACTGTAATATTTTTGGTATCTGGCCTAGAACCAGAAAGATTTGTATGTACTTTCTTCTAAACTGGTATAGACTTTTTAAGTTGAGTAGTGTTCTTAGGAGCCTTCAGATTAGAATTAGGTGTTCGATTATTGGCTTCTGATAAAACACTGGAAGATATCGCATTAGTGCCTCCATTAGATATACATAGGTTATGTTGGGTCACTACAGGTATGAGAGACAGACTAGCACTCTGCACTGGTAAATCGGTGTGCTGGCTAACATGAGATAGATTAGCTGCACCAGTGGGTTCAGCTAATGGGGCAACAGGGTTTGTTATGATCTCAGCAATATTATTTTTGTTTGAGGTACACTTTTGCGTTAGTCTCTGGTTGGTGGTTTTATCTGAGACTATACGAGCTTTTCATTAAACTTCATAAGCGCGTAGATTAGCTGTTCGGATTTTTTGACTGTTCAGTACATAAACGGGAATGGAACCTAAACTAGATAAGGCACGAGTATCACTGGCGCTTATTATAAATGCAAATACATCAGCATGGACTGTCTTGAAGGTTAGCTGTCTTTATTATCAAATTCCTCACAGATGTAATGGCGACTTTGTTAGGTATAACATAGATGGTCACATTATTTCGAGAGATTATTCATTTAGTAACTTCAATAGCGATAAAATCAATAACAGATTCTACTCTTGTTGTATCCCGCAAGCAGCCGAGTACAAGCAAATCAAATAAGGGAAAAGTCAAGCGCGTTTATACAGCAACAAATTGTCCTTGAGCATTATTAGTAAATAGCACACACAAAGAAACAACGGACCAATAGCGTTTAAGATAGTTTACAGGTGGGAAATATGACGTGAAGGTAAAAAGAGCGCTTTTGGCGCGAAAACAGCTAAATTCAAATTTTCAAAATAAGACTACAAGATTAAGCCATTTACCAAGTAAGTTCTGGGGATTTGACATCCCCAACACCTCCCCTTTTTAGTAACGGACATTCTTTGGGTCCACCTGCATTCTAACTGTCTGTCGCCGTTGGCGCAGTGACCATCTTCGGGACCGTAGGTCGACCTTTTGTGCTTCTTCATGCGTTGGGACTGCCGGCAGATTAAATGTATCCAATAGTACGTCCAGCGGAATCTTTACTTCGGTCGATGAGCGCTCTGGTGTTAACCGCTTGCGTAGTTGATTTCGATGTCTGGTCCATCTGTCCGTTCCTACCTCAACCTCATACATGACTTCTCCCACCCGTCTAACCACACGTGCTTCGATCCAAGGATCACGATTTGCTCTGTAGTCTCGAGCGAATACTGGGCATCCAACGTTGTACGTGGGTAGTTTCCGGGACGTGGTTTGTACTAGTGGTGGTGTGGTTTTCGGCAGCATCAAGTTGTGGATGGTCCTCAACCGTCTTCCCATGAGGATCTCTGCGGGGGACTTCTGCTCCGGCAGCGTGTCGTTGGGGGTCGTTCTGTAGGCAAATAAAAAATTCTGCAGTGTTTCCACTGGTGTCCCCTCCCCTTTTGACTTAATAAGAGCCCTCTTGAACGTATCCACGAACCTTTCCGCTTGCCCATTCGATTGTGGGTGGTAAGGTGGGGCGCGAAGATGCCGTATCGTGTTTTCTTTGTTTCAACATTCGTGAGATTGTTCATATACAAGCTGGTGAATGCGGTAACCAAATTGGTGCCAAATTCTGGGAAGTTATTTCTGACGAACATGGCATTGATCCAACTGGAACATACCAAGGTGACTCGGATTTACAACTTGAGCGAATCAATGTTTACTACAATGAAGCATCCGGTGGCAAATATGTTCCAAGAGCTATCTTAGTGGACTTAGAACCAGGCACAATGGATAGTGTTCGTGCAGGACCATTCGGTCAACTTTTCTGTCCTGATAATTTCGTATTCGGACAGAGTGGCGCTGGTAATAATTTGGCCAAGGGTCATTACACTGAAGGAGCAGAACGTGTGGATTCCGTTTTAGACGTGGTCAGAAAAGAAGCGGAATCTTGTGACTGCCTTCAAGGTTTCCAACTGACTCATTCGCTCGGTGGTGGTACGGGTTCAGGAATGGGAACATTGTTGATCTCGAAAGTTCGTGAGGAGTATCCTGATCGGATTATGAATACATTCTCGGTCGTCCCTTCACCAAAAGTGTCTGATACCGTTGTCGAGCCTTACAACGCAACTTTGTCGGTCCACCAACTGGTTGAAAATACTGATGAAACTTATTGCATCGATAATGAAGCGCTTTATGACATCTGTTTCCGAACATTAAAACTTACAACCCCTACATACGGTGACTTGAATTATTTGGTCAGCGCGACAATGTCTGGAGTCACTACTTGTCTCAGGTTTCCCGGACAGTTGAACGCCGATCTTCGGAAGCTAGCCGTAAATATGGTACCATTCCCGCGTCTGCATTTCTTTATGCCTGGCTTTGCACCGCTTACTAGCCGTGGCAGTCGACAATATCGCTCACTCACTGTTCCAATCGACAATTCGCTGCTCCCTGTTAGGCGGTCTTATCGCGCCACACATTAACAAATCATCCACTCGGCCACAGATATAACAATCGGCCACGGGGACAAAAAAAGTGAAAAATGACGCTCCCTTCTGACCGATTACAGTTACTATTTAACCGACATTTGGAGTTCATGGTCAAACTACGCACACAGTTTCTGGATCATCAATGCTTTGCATATGCATCGGAAGTGGATTGAATCATCACTGAATTTCACGCAGAGCTGGAAAATGATCGCAGCCATCATGAATCCTCGACCAGCCGCAACTCAAACAAAACAGCAGTCTCGCAAGAGACGCCCGGTTGTCCATTCACGTCTATTTCAGAAACGTGCCCGGTAGTGGATTCAAACCCCACTATCCCTGAATTAGCAGGTCCGAACAGTGACGCTTCTAGCTCTCATCAACATGATGCCATGTCAAATGCCCATGAAATTATCTATCCAACCGCCCACAAAGTGCCAGACATCATATCGAGCAGTACACCGAGCAAATCGCATTCGGCAATAGAAATTTTTACCGAATCTAGTGATAAAGGTTCCCAAGCTTGTCCAGAAATTTTGTTACATGCATCAAATCTGGAACCTAGCGCAGTTTTGGTGGACGCTGTTTATTATAGTGATCCACAACCTGCCAGTGATGTTTGCAATAAGTCTGATGACTACATTTCTGCAGAATCAAATTCTGACCTCACATCAAATGTCGATCCTCACCATCCAGTCAATCTTAACGGGTTCCCTATTGAATGCCAGAAACATGTTATAAATAGAATCGCATTAATAGAAACTTGGGTATATGAGGATCCAACACTATTTCGTGGGGGAGGAGGAGCTCGGTTTTCTCAAAAAAGGGGAGGTGTTGTATCCCGAAGAGAATTACGAATGGTAACTTTTGAGGACTATTTATTGGTCAATATAATATGTATATTTCCTATTGTAATTAACCTAATTATATTCGTATTTCTCTTATCATTAGCTTTATTTTGACCTTTGACTTATTATCATACGATTCTTGAGTTATAATCAGTTTATTGATTACTATTCACAGCCACATTCGGCTAAATATTGTACAAATGTTATTATCTATTTTATGGGTCGATATGCCTTGCTTGGTTGGTATATAAACTCAGTATGTTTGAAATACAATGATTCATACCACTGAGGCTGTTATTGGTGTTTTGGACTTAACTGGTTGGGCTAGGCAGATCGCAGGGCCGATACGTACTCTAGACTGCTCGTACAAGTTTCGTGTCACTGTTCTAATCGACAATTCGCTGCTCCCTGTTAGGCGGTCTTATCGCGCCACACATTAACAAATCATCCACTCGGCCACAGATATAACAACTCTAATCCTGTCTTCAAGTTCCGCAGGAACCACGTCCTTTGACAATAGCAGTTTAAGGCGTGACTGTGTCCTTATTTCTTGCTAAAGATCATAATGGTTTTATAAAGAGCCCGCAAGTGGCTTCACTTTAGACTGAACTTGTTAATTAGTCTCATGTTGTCAATTATCTTGATCACATAATCCACATCACCTTCTATCTATCATTTTGCATCAATCACTGTGACAGATGAAATCGATATCTATACTCAATATTCTGGATACTTACATTCGACTTCTGACCAAATGTATGTTTGTGTTGAATATTGATTGAAGTTTGATATCATCGAGAGGTAGTAGTGTTCTAAATTCGCAGTAGATCGCATACGTCTCAAAATTTATTTCATATTGAAATGGTTCCTAAATTAGCACCAGAATCGAAATGAATTTCTTCTCTAAGTAAGCATTCGAAGATGACTTTAAATGGCCTTCCAGCTTTGTCTCTGTGGACTATGACAAATTCGCAGATCAGTTTGACATTAGAGTGAAGGTCTTTTGATTGAGTTACATTATGTTCGGTGTCTGTAGTTTGTCGATACAAATCCGTAAACCAGGTCTCATGTTAGTTGGCAAAGGTTCTTGAAATGCGCTCTCAATTCTGAAGAAAACAATGCTCCAATATGATCCAATTTCGTATAAATTAACTTTGCACAATGAGAAATAACATCAGACTCAATCCAATCACAACTGACTCATTGTAGGACCGATATTTTATTACTCATTATTCAAATCACACATACGGATGTCATGACTGTCTAGTATTTGATTACTTATAGAATATTGTTAATCATGTAATCCAAATGTTTTTCATTTGATCATGGAAATGACATGTTTGAGACACTTTTGTATATATATTTTCTTTTGACAATGATCACAAGTTTCACACAACTGAAACCACTTCGAACAGAACTGAAATAAATTTCTGCCTAGTTGAATATCTTAAGAGTCCAACAGCTATGTCTGTCATTACAACGTCAAATGTATATTTTTGATCCATGCTATTGCGAAGGTTATTTGATTGAGTGAGACAATGTTTGATGTTTGTAGTCTGTTGATAGAAAACCGTGAAGATAGATTTATTCTTGGTTGTTGCAGGTTAGTGATGTGTACCGTCACTACTGAAGAAACCATTACTCCTCGTGTGATTCATACTCATAGCACTCAAATTTGCACAGTAGGAATTAACTACTACGTTGATCGAGGATGTTTAGCTTCAAAGGAGCATTTCAAGCAACCTTGTTTATTGTTCCAGCGTAACCACCTAGAAAGTAACAAAACAGTGTCAATAATCAATCAACTTGAAAAACGATGGTTGAGAACGGAAGCTACTTTCGTAACGTCATCGTTGTGCAGAGATAAGGTTTGCAAGATCTAGGCACCCAAAATATTCTTCATAACAGCCGTGGGTCATTATCTACACTTTGGTTATTTGGAGGTTGATATTTTAAGGATATTGTCTGTTTCATGGTCATCGCTACACTACATGTTCGAAAGAGAGATCCTCATGAAATTCATCGTCATCAACAAGTAAACGAACGTTCCAAAAGTTTCAGGAAGTAAAAACTCGGTAATGTCAATAATGAAAAGGCGTAAAATGACATTTAATGGGGGACTTTAGAAACTACTAAGCCTCTAACAATTCAACAAGAATCAAGCTAGTGTTTTGATCCTAAAGAACTGTACCATATGTTTTTCTTCAAATGGCTGAACATGAACATGAACGACAACACAAACTGTGTATTATTCAACCGGTTGACGTCTCAGAATAAGCTGAGACAATAATAGTTATAAAGAAGATCAACTATGCTTCCGCTTATATTTCGATTATCCAACAGAGGTGAATGAAGCCCTGAAAACTCGTCACAGTCCCTTACATTCATATCCTAGTGAGGAGTAAATTATAGGAGAATTCTGAGAAACATTTATATATATATATATAATGTTGTATAAGTATTCAGTAACTAGATTCATATTCATATATATTCATATTTATATCGCTTTTATTGCAAGCTTTATCTAGACCTATGGACTATTACTATACGATTTTCTATTTTTATGTTATACACAGCATCTTAAATGCTGTCTACTGTAATCATCGCCAATGTTTGATTGTGTCGATAAGTTATTTCTTGTTTTATGGTATCATGCTGTCTTTCCTGGTTGTACGTAAACCAGGTATATTTGAAATAAATGATTCGCACGGTGGAAGATGGTACTGATGCCTCAAACTTGCTCTAGTTACTGCCACAGGAAAACACGTTAACATTCAGATACACGGTCACTCACTTGTTTACCAATTCTCAAGTGTAACACCATTCCGTGTTTGTCTCATCTAATCAAATCACAGTATTCCTACCAAGAGATTATTTACTTCGATACTTTATCACTGGAATGGAGGAATCCGTAATTGTCTTCTGCTCAGTGACCAGTTATTCTACTCACTTTGCAATCGGAAGCCTAAGAATCACATTGCACAAAGAAACCATATATCCTTATGAAGTCTATATATTGAATGCTATGCGCCAACCAACGACTACGATGAAGACATTAAAGACCAATTATGCGATAGGCTGCATTCAGTCGTCCAGTAAGGCCCAAAAAAGGGCCTGACCATTTTGATGATAGATTTCAATTACTGTAAACCTGAACGACCAGTGAAAAGCAAGGAAGGCAAGGTAATCATCATCATTGAAAAACAACGGAACGAGAGGGTAGAACACTTTAAAGAACTCTTCAGTCGATCAGCTTTTCTGAACCCACCCAACATCGAAGTAGCACCCACGGACCTCATAATCGATGTTGACCAGTCAACAATCAGACAAATCAAGATCGGCGAAACAGAGGTACCGGACCGAATTTCAACAGAGGCACGGAAAGCAAATGTATCAGAAACTGCTAAGATAATCCACAATCTATTCAGTAAGATTTGGGATGAAGAACAAGTACCAGCAGACTTTAAAGAGGGACTTCTGATCAAAATACTGAAGAAAGTCGAACTCAGCAAGTGTGATATCTACAGGGGCATCAGTATGCACCCAATACCAGGAAAACTCTTCATCAGGGTATTGTTAAACATAATGATGGACTCTGTAGTCACGCAACTTCGAGATCAAAATATTGAATTTCGTAAGGATCGATCGTGTACAGACTAAATCGCAACACTACGGATCATTGTAGAACAATCAATTGAATGAAATCATCCAGAACATAAAAGTGTTTATTAACAGTTGTCTATGCAAGATACTTCGGATCCGTGGGCCAGCCACTATCAGCGGCATTCTACTGTGGGAGAAAGTAAACCAGATTCCATCGGAGTACGAAATCAGGAAGAAGCGCTGGAAGTGGATAGGACACACATTAGGGAGTCACCAAACTGCATCACAAGACAAACAATTAATCGGAATCGTGAATAACAATTGAGATGGTGAAGACGCAAAAACACATTATCTTGAGAAATGGATACCGAAATTAGAAGAATGAACATAAATTAGATAGAACCAGAAAGGATGGCTCAGGACAGAGTGGGTTGGAGAATGCTGGTTCGCGACCTTAACTCCATTGTGAGTAACATGCGTAACTAAGTAAATCGAATTAATTTGAATTACATTTGCACCGCATTTATTATTAATTACTGTTAGGAATTGAATTCCAAAAAACATTACATCAGATAGAATGGAGGAATAGACTATGAAATCAATTACGTAATGCAGAATTCTGATCGATTGAACAAATGAAGAATTAACGTGAAGAAATTAACTGTTAGAAGCGATTACATAAGTGTAAGAAACAAAACATGACAAAATGCAAGTTGGATTTTCAACTGGGTTCATTTGAATGAACTGATATTGATCAAGGTAACATTAATGTTTATGTACAAGTTATTCAAAATTGGTTCCATGTATTAACAAATGGATTTTATGTTGTCTATATATGACAGTTTACAAAGAGAATATTCAAACGTTCACTTGATAAGCTACCCTTATATTTTTCGGGGAACCCGATGTCAATGAACATTTTGTGTACAATTTCGATGCATAATTGTTAGAGATGTGATGTGTGCGGAATACGACTGTCAACAGACATGAAAAGTATGTTCAACCAGTCGAAAGTTGAATGTCAACAAACAAAAAGTTGAGGTAACTGAAATGAAGAGTAGAAATAGAGATAAACTGTAAGTAAACAAGATGACAACTGGAATGAGTGAACTAGGAATCTTTCAAGAAGTGATTCAAAGAGGATTTCCAAGTGATGTATTGGATGCATGATTTATCCATCTTCATATATCACTGTGATTCCGCATCCAAAAATATATTGTTTGTACCCACTTTACTTTCTCTTTCATTACGATGTAACTGGTAGATAATAAAGGCATTTTTTTCACTGAGAAATTCTCAATACTGAGATAAGATGGTGGTTAGAGGTGGTCAAAAGGAAACCGTGGACCCGGGTTTCGTGCTACTTGGCACTCGTCAGCAAGGTGTACCCGTAATCTTTAGAGAACTGATGCTCCCTGTGTCACTCGGCTTCACAGTCAGAGACGTTACCACTGAGCTATTCGACTGACCTCCTGTAGGACTGAGATGTAATCACAATTGATTGATAACTTAGTGGTGATCAATGTTATGCGTGTCAAGTCGAGTGACACAGGGAGCATCAGTTCTCTAAAGATTGCGGGTACACCTTGCTGACGAGTGCCGAGTAGCACGAAACCCGGGTCCGCGGTTTCCTTTTGACCACCTCTAACGACCATCTTATCTCGGTATTGAGAATTTCTCAGTGAAAAAAATGCCTTTATTATCTACCAGTTACATCGTAATGAAAGAGAAAGTAAAGTGGGTACAAACAATATATTTTTGGATGCGGAATCAGAGTGATATGTGGAGATGGATAAATCGTGCATCCAATACATCACTTGGGAATTC
>NW_017385990.1:229858-254724 GCF_000237925.1 Schistosoma mansoni | reverse complement strand
GTACCTGTACCCGCAGTGTTGAGCCACCTAAACTGGTGGCCACATTGCAACTAGATCGATAGTACTCGATCAGCACTAAGAAAGACTTGACACGCATAACATTGATCACCACCCAATGATCAATCAATTGTGAAATTCTCAATACATTTGAATGAAGAATATGCTTTTCAATGAATTATCTTCCGTCTATGCAATCATATATACCAAAAAAATCATCCATGAATTGGTCCGATACAAAGCAAAATGCATCGTTTAAAACTGACAATATGTGAATCGTTGATTGTTTGTGATAAAAAACAAAATAAACACTTTGATGTTGTGATGACTAATGTGAAGTGTTGACTCTGCGGTTATGTATCGTGTGAACAGCAACCTGTCGATATTCGTCTGATGAAGGATCATGTAGACTGCTGAGGCAACAGCTATTCAAATCAAAATGCCGGAGATCTGCATTTAGAAGAAATATGTTCAACAGCTGGATAATATAACTGTGGAATGCGAAAAGAATTTTATCAAGATCATTTACTTTTACCTGTTTAAACTTCTGTGAACATATTTCTGTTTCAGGCCTTGGAAGCTACTTCATTTGTAATAGTTTATATGAAAGAGGTAAATTAACAAGCTCGTAGCATAAACTTGCGTCATCACATTATCTCCCGAAATATGTGATTGCTGGTTGACATTTGTACTTTGATGTTAGGGAAATCAAACATGGAAATATTCATTCACTAATGCGATAGTTGATTGATGAGAGCTATCGGTTTATGTACGACATATTTCGCCATGTAAAACTTGTCGACCCACCATATCGTAGTCTTGGTCCGTTAATCTGGATTGATTACACTTTGCAAGTTCCGTTGAGAAACCATCATTATATATCTAAATATCATAAGAAAACAAAATAACTAGTACAATAAATATGATCCAAATATTTCAAAATGGTCAGTTAAATACTGTGGAGAAGGTTGAGATTTTCATAGATTTCTTTAATTGATGAAAGTTAGTTCACGTTTCAAACCTGAATGCATTGGACAACATTGCATGTTCATAATCGTGAATGCAGCGTTCAAATTCGGGAATTTTCGTCTTCACCTGAAATATCATTTTATACACTGAAACTTACCTACTATATTCTTGCGCGGTTTCATGTAACACAGTATATATGCCTTACATTGTAAAACAAATTCAGTTAAATACATGAAGTTGCTAAGACAGAAAAGTGAGTTTGGTCTCAACCGACTAAACGTGTAAAATATCATAATTTGACATCTCCAGTAAAAGGAATTCTATACATTGCCTCCATAGTTTACCAATATGACTGAAATATTTCGTGCTCATAATTTAAAACCCTCAATATAACGTCATGTTTAGGTCATGTAGTTAATTAATGCGTCTCTTGAACTTCTAAGTTGTTAAATTTGGATCCACTGAAACGTCGATTCATATAATTAGATGTATCCACTGTCGCTAAGACTAATGTGCTTTTATTTCAACTAATGTTCGTTTAAAGTATGAGCTTCGTTTGAAATCCGTTCACCAATAATTTGCAATCAACATATTTTGGATTGATTGTACATTGAACTACAATTCTGAAGGCATTGAATCTACTGGATTTCAACTAAATTCAATCATCACCTACAACTTCAGTGGTCAGGCACATTATTTGTGTCAATTATTATGATGAATATTGAAGTGATGATACTGACATTAATTTTGATCCAGTTAATTTCAGCGGGACAAAATTTTCATCAAATACATAGAAGAGCGTTGGAATAAGTCGCACAGTTGTTCCTAATCAGTTGTGATTCTGCAATTTCGTTACGAGAATTGCAAAGATGAATGTGCGTTAACAAACTCAATATACAGTCACATGTGGACAGTGAATTTTCGAAACGTAATGCTTTTTAATGTCCCTTAACTGTCTTGAGTCGTTTATTGACATTCCGATCAATGTGATGGAATACACGAGTTATCTGTACTGATCTGTTAATAAATGGGTATAAATAGGAAATGATAAGAAGCTGAGTGCAGAATGTTGACGTATTTTACTGTTCATCAAAATATGAACAACAATACTTTGGTACTTTTACGTTGAAATCTGAAAAGAAGTAGTAGTATTCCGCTGCATAGTTGAGGTGTTTTACAAATTTATTGAACACAACCCAATTTGTAGAAATCTAACTCAATGGAAATAAAGTGGAACGAGGTAAATTCATAATTGTGATTTGGGTGCTCTGAGTTAGGGGAATAATAAGATACATTTTTTATCCTCAAGAGCCAGACTAATATGCACTGATGAGACAAAGAATGATTGGCTGAATAAAATCTAACGAACACTTCAGAAGAGTCTCTTCAAGCCTCTGTCAATTGAATGTGATAATTTGCAATAAACAGAGAGACAACGACGCGTGATTGCAGTTCCATATTATTTATCGTTGCTTGTCTGTTATTTTACTTGTTTTTGTATATTGTCTTCTCTTTTTTGATCAACTGAGCGATAATCTTTTACATCTCTGCATTACTCGACAACACAATGTGTTTGGCTACCAGAATATATGGTTGAAGTGAACTAGAAGATAACATTGTTCAACAAGATGTTGTTCGCGATGTACCGTAGCTATTCTTACTGTAGACTATTACTTGATTACTCAGTCAGGAAGATGCATTCAAATATCACGTATAATCATCACATCTACTATTTGAGTTATTCTATTCCAATATTTTTTTACGAATTTCTGCTGCTGTCAGACATTCTATTCATGACTCACCGTTTATACTACTTATATAAATATGAATAGTAGTAGTTGAGGTATTGGTTTTCTTTGTTGATGACTGTGATAATGTTCGGCTGTGATTGCGTGTTTGTGGTAGTATGTATGTGATTGTGATGGTGGGTAATGTGTGTGATGTTAGTGCTTGTGAAGAGGTGTGTTGGTGGTGGGATTAGATCCGACGCCGTTTAAAGGTGGTGCTCAATGCAGCGTCATAGACCACTTAGCCATCCGAAAAATGATTGAAATCGCACAGAACTGATTCATTAATACCAACATTCCATTTCGCCCTCATCCAAATACATTCTACTTTCCATCATAACACTGCACACTACACAACTCACACTTTTTACTGACTCACTCACACACTCAATCAATCAACCACACAACCGCTGAACACTTATTGCCATTTCAGGTAATCACCTTGTATATTTAGTAGTAAAGCATTCTAGTATCGATAATGTTTCACCGTATATTGAGAAACAGATTGAATAGTTTACTTAATTGATTTCAGCAACTGAAAAAACTGACTTGATCAGATCGTGCTTCTTAAGACAGCATCAGAGCGATTCCCTGAGTTTGTGGAGCATTTTCCTATTCATGACCACAGTATAGCAGCATCTCTTCTGTATTTTGGTTTGTCACAAATCAATAATAACAAACAATCATCAATTCATCTTGTACTTGAACATGTAAACAACAATATCTTGACTATTTCCTAATCCTCAAAAGTCGTCTACTATTGAGCTTTAAAAAGGAAAAAAAACATTAAAAAAAACATGGAATAAGTTAAACTTTGAAGGTAAGTTTATGAACAGAATATAAAGGTATCAATAAAGTTACATGTTAGTTTGAGAACTTATAGTTTTGAAAAGCATATTTCATTGAAAACTCTATAAAAGTTTAAACTATATCTTCAGATTAGCATATCGACTACGAATCGTAGACGTGTGCACAGCGAAAACTTATTCAAGGCTTGGATGTCCAGATGGATGTGTGGATGTTTGTTCATCTACTTTACAAAGGTATTCACCTCCTCTGATTGTATAAATCATAGTATTTAATCAATATTCAACCATCTCAGTATTTGGAATGGATGTTGCATACACCGACTAATTTATGGTAAACATGACAGAAAGACAAATTTTTATATTCATTTTACAGTTTATTTTTTAATCAGCCTTACAAAGAGCCCATTTATAAGTATAAGCGTTTATTTCAGTAAACATAATCCACCATCTTAATATGCATAATGAATATTAAAATCGCTTTCAAACCACTTGAAATCGGTTACTAAATATTCTTTTTTTTCTAACTATTCTCATTTATACAGCAGATTTATTGGACGACACAAGCTAGGCAATCATTGGAAACCTGGTTGAAATGGACGTCTGTTTCATCCTAGTTTCGGACTCTTCAGTAATGTGCATAGGCAAACCAGCATGTAGGAATCGGACCCAGGATTTTCAACCTCGCACACAGACGCCTAAATTCTAGACCATAGACACGGCATGTTATAGTGTTAATGTCTAACTTCAATCGATCCATTATCCATGCTAGATAACTATCTCACAATCAATACGGGCTGAACCGCACTAGTCACAGTCTTTCACTGCAACTCCAGAAGTTCCCATTTCATAAACAAAATACAACCATTATAAATATTTTATTAGTACTCTATATATCAGTGATATCAACCTATACAAATTACAAATAGCCACATTTCGTGTAATCTAGAAGATTTATTTAAAAACATTTTATACTTTGTCATGTTTATTGGATAAGTACACATATTCTCATTGGTTTGAATGATGTACTTTGAATATCTGATTAGTCTTCTTATCTTTGCTAATGTATTTGAAATACAATATCGTTTGAACCTTCATAAATGTTATTGTTTTTTTTGAATTTTCCGACGCTTGTTTCAAGGTGGCACATCAATGTTTGAGAAGTAGTTACACAAGATAATCAATTGGATTCAGATCAATTATAAATGGTACTGACAAACGCAAACTAAATATTGCTTTCAAATTATCACTATTATATTTGAACAAAGTATACAATAATTTTTAATGAATAACAAGTTCTAGCGTTAGAATGTAGGATGCAAGTTTCATGATATTGAAGACTCGCCAAATCATCAGTGGGAAGTTTCAAACAACCAATACAAAAATGAATAAAATCTCATTGTACAGGGTAGTGGCTATCAGAACGTGGAAGCTAAATGGATAACTCAATGCCGATTGAAGCGAATGGTACTGGGTTTGAGTCCCGGATCAGGCACCAACTCTGAGATGCAAGCATATCCAGCTGACAAGTCTGAAACAGGACAAAATGCGCATCCTGTATTTCAATGCTAGCCACTGTCCACCTTTGTTTATATTACTTGCCTTAAACCTGAATGATAATCTTTTTAAATAATTATTAGAGCAGCTAACGTATGAAAATAATTGAATCGAACTTCGTAAACATTCTGAAAGCGTAAATGCTAGTATATTTAACCAAGCGTCAGTTCGATTTTGATACTGATATGTATGCTACCTATAGACAATCTCAACACGTTAGTTGAGTGAGAAGATAAAGACTAAATAAGAAGTTGTATGGGCGACCGAACCAAAGATCTATACTAAATCACTAATATATTCATGAGTCCAGTGGATAATTAAGTCAAATCTCAGACAGGATTGTTCATCCATGGACAACACTGATCTAATATCTGACTCTGACCTAGCTTATGGGCACAGTGAACTGACGGTATGGATCCAGATGATCACCTCTTTAGCCTGAGGATTCGGTCTTCACAACTAGTTGAATGTATAGTAAGTAGTGGCAAATATCATGTATGTCAAGTCTTTTTTTGTGCTATCAACTATATCCAGCTACATTATAAATTGGTCTTACTTCTGAAGTCTATATGCATAGACTGAGATGAGCGATACTCTAAATTCTACAGTTTTGAATAGTTATTTGACATAAATGTCGATTTATTTTGAGCATAGAATTCAGTAGTAAGTGATGGTGAAAGAAGTGTTATGCTTGATTTTTGTCTGAAGAAATTGAAAGCTGATGAAATTTCTGCTTTTTTGAAATATGAAGAATGGAAGATACTATAAAATTCAAACTACGTTGGCTGAAGAATAACTGTCTGGATGTAAAGACACGGGTGCGCCCCAATCGAAGTCAGAACAAGGTGATTGGGGAAACAACGGTTCTAAATTTCATCATAAATACAAATGTACAATTTTACCTAAACAAATATTACCACTCAGTTATTCAACCAACAATTGCTCCCACAATAATCAATCTGAAATACAATAAATAGACAAATCGATTAGAAATATAAGAAAATTACTGAACGCAACAAAAAGAATGTGTTATTTTAGAAGGGAGGTAATACAGGGTAGTGCCTCAGGCCCTTTGATCTTTTTGGTATTTATTAATGATACTTGTGACTGCTCTTGTGTGGGAAAAGCCCTTTAGTATGCAGATGATCTTAAAGTACTGTATTCATTTTCTCCACGTGAGCTGAGCAATATTCAAAATTGCATCAGCACGGAGCCTAACGAGGTAGCACAGTGGTGCTCGAAATGGCAACTGGAGCTTAATATAGCTAAATGTGGTTGGCTATGCTTCGGTGATACATCACTCAACCTCCATCTTACCATAAATGGTGAAGTATTATCTAGGTTAAACACAGTAGTAGACCCACGACATAGGGACTACTACGACTTGTCGTTTACCGAACAGATAATGAAACAAACTTCCAAGTCTCAACGCCTTATAGGTTACATAACTCGGAATCTTTATAACACCCAATCACGTATCTTAATGTACAAAGTTTGTGTTCAACCACTCCTTGAATACTGCGTGTTCATTCTTAGTAGTGCGCGCATAAAGGATGAATTAAGTCTGGAATCAGTAGAGAGATGATTTGCACTTCGTACTCTTGGAACTGATTGTACCTTGACTTATAAATCTAGGTGTACTGAGCTTGGGCTCGACCCTTTATAGAAGAGGAGGCTCAGACTAATTCTTATCTTCTTCTTCTTCAAAATACTTAACAAACTATCCTTCACATCCAACCAGGAGATTCAATATGCTGAAACATCACATTCGTAACTGATTGTTTTTAGCGGAACAAACATATTCTAGATCTTCTTTCTATATGCGTAACTTTACCTGTAAGGTTTCGAGACTCTGAAATAACCTACCACAAAATATCCGCACGATAAAATCTCTCCCATTATTTGTTCGCTCCATTAATGCATATTGCTCCTCTGAAAATGCATTATATGCTCTAGCGCCTGTCAGTGTATCTTACTCCGCAAGTGAGATTATCGGAACTTTAAATGTTTAACCACTTACTTGCTATCACTTTACATTAGCACTGTCACTAGTAACTCTACCACGTTTGAATAATATTTATCATGAAAAGTGGTAAACCTGTTAGATATATATTGGCAATCATTGTTTTGTTGTTCCGTGCTCTTTGCTTTATTCTTACTTTCTCTGGTTGTAGATAATCATCAATAATTCGCTCTGGCACTGGAAATAACCTTAAAGAACACCGTTCATTATTCATCAGGCTATCCACTTCAGAAAAAATCAAAAGTTCCCTGCTGATGCATTGGATTGTCGTGATACATGTCATAAACAAACTATTCAACAATTACTGAACCAGCAAACATAAAACAATGTTATATCACATGTTTGTTCTCTACATCAAATGATGCTAATTATATCAAACTGATCATGCCTGTAAACTCGTTTGATTTCTGCAATTACTATTTTCAGAATATATATATATATATATACATCGAAGTGACTGCGATTACAAGTGCTTTATTAATAGAGATATTCTTCCATAATATATTGCTTGAATTTTCATAGTTGAAACCATGAGTCAATTGAAGCCAGACCACCATGGAAAACCTGAAAGCACTGGACGCCCGTTTCGTCCTATTGTGAAACTTCTCAGCAGTGCTCATCCACGATATCGCGTCGCGAGATTCGGACCAAGGAATGTTGTCTCTGTTTTATTAGTTAATAATACACAAAAATAGTGACACATAAATGCTTCGAGCATTTTTTTTAGTTTTCACTTGATTTAATTACATGTTTGCATTGTTATTTTATGCAATATATTCGAAGTGGCAAATCCATTCTATGTATTTATAAGTGTAAGCTTATTTGGTTTCGGTATTTATTGTAGCATAACTAGCTTATGAGTTGGTGTGGTTCTAAGACATTTAATAGTAACAGGACATTTTGTAGTTGTAGCGTAACTATTATATCCTAGCGAAGACATTAGTACAGGTAACTCTCAGAACCTAATAATGGACTATTATTCTATCTATATTCTTATTGTTTAACTATTTAATAATTAGATTGTGTATACCTATATTCTTTTCATTATGATCTCCATTTCGACATATGAATTATTAGAATACGGTTTTATGTCCCTAAATTATGTTCAGTTTATTGATTGTTGCCTCCCACGTTCACAGCCACATTTGGCTTGATCTTTTACAAATATTATTTTCTAATTTATGGTGTGATGCGAACTGTTTGTCTGGTATAAAAACCAAGTATGCTTGAAATAAATGATTCGCACAGCAGAAGCTATAATTTGTGTTCTGGACTCAATTGGAAGGGCTAGGCGAACAAGGGACCAAGAAGGACGCTAGACGGCCCATACCGGTCGAACGTCATTGTAAAAGTCTTATTCCGATTGACGGATAACTCACGTGTTGAAAATCCAGACATAAAATCACAATAAATTGGCATACGTCCGATTCTTTTATAATAAATTAACAGTTAAAATTTATTATTCTCCATCCAATTCTTTATTGGGAAATCCTTCCCATTTCTGCCCATTTGTTATTCATCCCTTTTATGTCTGCTACACATTACCGACGAAGTGTGTATTTCGGTCTTCCACTTTTCTGTTCCCTTTCAGGATTCCAAGTTATCGCTTGCCTCGTAATGCAGTTGAGTGATTTCCCTAATGTATGGTGTGTTTTCCCAACATCCTCTTCATTTGCCACCAGGTATTTTAAAAATTTGTATATCATCTTTTGAAATAGTTTACACCAACCAGTATTTATGTTTTTCTATTTCTTTGACCTTTTCAACAATATTATCATAGCCTCTACAAGCACTGGAAGAAGAACGGACTAGATAGAAAGGGAATGTAAAAATCAATCACACTCTATTGACATTCGTTATATTTTTTAGTTTTACCTCACAGACTAATTTTATTTAGAAAACCATTGAGTCACAACATGCCCTGATTATCTGTTTCGTTCCAATATGGATTCTATCATAGTCATGATTTATTTTGAGTGTAATCTAGGACGTTGAGGCAGTTAACTGGAAACAAGATATTGTCATGAAAAAGCTACATTAATATAAAGCATCGACTTGTCTTGAATGCTGAACCATTCATTGTGTTGACTACACTAAAATAAAAAATGTCGTTAAAGAAAACCAACCTTTTAAATAATACAATGATACATTACAGACAATAAACAATACTAGATTCTGACAAGAATTTAGCTTATACAAATGATCGGAAGTGGATAAATTATTAAGCGAAATAGGATAAGCTGTGAACATATAACACGAATAACACATGAAGGACATTAAAATAAATGAAACTAGCTCAAACTACTGAATACAAATGAGTAGTATAGAAAAACTTGACAACGAGTAAACATAGAAGGACTTTAATTCAGAGTGAAAAATATATGACATTGTAGTGTATAAAATAGTTTCTCAATCTGTACGACTCACATCGACTAACATTTCCAGCCATTTCGAAGTCTGTGTCGGAATTTCCTATTTCCAAGTTTAGTCTTTTTGTGATAATTAACAATCATCCTTTATAACTATTCTCTATCTAAAATGATGATTTCGGTCAATATTGTTTTCAACTTCATCCCTGCAAAAGTGATCAACAAACATAAGTAGGCTGAATGAAGTCCTTTGTAAAAGTACTTTGTTCTTCTTCATGAAAAATCACTCGCTGTTCTTTAACTCTGCGCTCCTTAACTTCAGATAAGGATAACATTATTATAGAAGTGAGAAGTCGTGAGCCGTGAAGTTCATTCCGTGATAGGTTTGAGACCAATATACACCTGGGGGAACGGATGATGGGTCTCTCTAGACCATGGCCTGATTGAAATTGGACATTAACGTTGTTGGATGTCAGGTTGGTAGTTTGAATGTTATTCGTTCGATTGTGAGACCGACGTTCTTTGGTTTGAGTCTCGTAGGATCGTGGATAAGTACGGTTTAGGAAAATACCCCGATCTCCACAAATTCCCATAAGAATATTTCCTAGAGTTTATTAATTGATTATTTAATTAACCTCATCGTTGTTATGTTTAAGTATCATTTAAGGATTTTCAGAAGACTAATCTGATTATCAGGAGAAATTCGTTGTATGCTGACATTATTTTAAAATCAGTGAAAAGTGGTCCGATGCTTCGTCCTAACATGTGATTACTTCTCGAGACCTTTCCAGAAATCTTTTTCACAAACTTTTGTTTTCATTATTATTAAAATCATTTCTCACTGGTGAATTTCCTAAAAACAAATTCCCAAGGTTCAAATTAGGCTCCTGAATGATGGAGTTTGGTTATGTTGATAACGAGAGAGTGTTTCGCTGTGGAACTCGATAGTACACGGAAGATTCCACATTTTCTATAGTTTCTCTGTCAAGTGTGATTCACTTGGCGTTCTCCATGTTGGATATGATGGTCTTGCTTTTTCCTAGGTGTATGTTGAAGCCTATTGATGCAGTAGCTGCTGCTACATTAGTTATCTTCGTCTGTATTTGTTCGCGTGTATGAGATAGGAGGGCTAGATCATGTGCGAATTCCAAATTATCTAATTGACTTTGAGATGTTCATTGTATTCCGTGCTTCTCCTCAGATATTATAGTCTTCATAATCCAGTCAATCACCAGAAAAAAGAGGAAGCTATGTGTAGATAGTTAGAACAGACTTATTTCGCAATACGTTTTTTGATTCTATTTGTATTTTTTCAACTACTTCTCATAATTTGTAAACAGAGAGTAATTGTATTAACAACAGGAATGAAGGTATGATGGTGTTTTTAAGAGACAATTATTAGAAGGTGTTGAATTGAAGTATTTTATGTATAGTTTTTGTATTTAACGAAGTTATTGTGTGATTTTCATTGAGCAACAAAATTGGCTTATCCTAAGTCTTTCTTCTCTTCTACTTATAATGTTCACACGTTGTTTAAAACTAGACATTTATCCTAATCACTGGAAAACAACACATATAGTACTGCATTTTTAATCTGGAAATGTGATCAACATTCACAAATATACGTTTTGTAAATAACAAGATTATAGCAGCACTTTTACAGCTTATTTCGATGAAGGTTAAATTTTGTCAAGCTAACCGACAGTGTTATTCGGATAGTAAAAAATCGTCTATTATTTTGCATTATTATAATCACTATCATGTCTGTATAAAAGTGTACGCTTGATCACATGTGACAGCCTATGCACATACCTCTTACTAGCTTGAATATCGCCTAATGAATCATTCTCTTTCCCACATATATGTACGTTCTCATCATATTAACAGCCTTTGACTTGCCTTGCTGTGCTATAGATCTATTTGATTACAAGTCGCTTATATGTAGTGAGCGAGAAAACGAGTGGGGAAATCGAAAATATGTAGGCACGAAATTACAGAATATCTCACTACATGGTAAATAGTTTCGAGTCTCAATCTTGAACGTTACTTCTGTAAATAACAGTCCATCGTCTACGATTAATAATGTTCTTGCATTTTGTCCCCGTTCTTTCTCAATAGATCTACTGAAATAAGCGCAAGAATGATAGATCCTGGGTTCAAGTCTCGTGAGGTGACAATATGGATGCGCACTGATGAAGAGTGTCACAATGGAAAAAAAGGGTCATCAAACAGTGCTTCCAAGTTTTTCATGGTGGTCTAGCTTCAATTGACTAATGATTTCAACTATAAAAACAGTTTTGTTAAGTATATGGGGGAAATAACTGTTGAATGTCAAATTTTGAATGAAGTTTATATAACCAGTTATTGAATTGATAAACTGAATAAACATAAGATCCATTCAACACAGAATCAACTTACATAGATGAAATAAATAAATGACTTAAATGTATAATTTTAATAATATTTTCGATAATCTCTTCATACCATATAAAATAACAAAATGAAAACAACAAGATTTGAATCAACTATATATGTATTCAATGATAAATGATGATTAATGCGCTACATAGATTTAGATTAATGAGTAATATTAAATCAAAATAGTCGATAAGTAGTATATGTATATATATAAAAAGAGTTTCATTTTCAGTATAAATAATATCGACTTTTCAACTGTTCACGTTGATAGCGATCTCTACGACTATTTAGGACGATACTTGACACCTTTCTTTTCTCTTAGGTTTATTGACTTCTGTCCATGACGTGTATGAACACGATTAGTTTGAAAATGGTCTTTGGGAATACTTTGCACTATTGGGCACAAGTTATGTGGTTTAACTTTATATGGTTTCTCATTAATCCAATTACCCCTAAACCAATAAACACAATAGAAGTTCAGTTACATTTACTATGAAAACAATAAAAAAATGATTGCAAACAATACAATTTCTTTTCAAATCATCAGTAATCACTTACCCTGGACCATAGTAACACACGACTGATAGACCGTACCTTTGACAATTCGCAACTCCACATCCAATGTCTGTAGTTTTAGCCCAAACCATCTGAAACGAAATGTGAACAAGGAATTAATGTGATCGATCGATCAACTGCAAGACATTTCGATTGTGTTTCAATATGATGTGTGAAGTTACACTACTTGTAGGTGGAGATAATCTTGTCACCTCAAAGAAATACACGTGAAAATTCCAGTATGTGTTCAATGATTATGTTTAAACTTGGTGTAGTTATGATAACTAACTGAGTTCTACGAAACACACACTCACTCATTCACATACTGACACGTTCACTCATTCTCTCTGTCTCATGTGGACAGTCGCAATCATTTCAATGAACACAACATCATGATTTTACATGTACACAGAATGAATTTCTATTGATTAGCCTCAAATATTGTTTGTGTGAATAGTATTGACAGTCACTCGTAATACAAACTGGTCAGAGACAAATTGCCTATATGTTGCATTTCACCGAATCACCCTACCTCTCAACCAAACACAAATATTCAAATATTATCAAGTGTACATAAATGCAATGATCGTATTACGTGTATATACATGTGTTTTCGAGTCACTTTTATACAAAAGTGAAATCACTAAACTGTTTCACACATTCGTTGTGCATTATTAAAAGTGTGAATGGTGTGTGGCTCATCACTGTAGGAAATATTATATTCAACTGGATGAGAATGGACTTACTTGTTTGTAATGCACACATTTAGGACAGTTGTTCACACTGTAATTGTATAATTTGTGCTCATTGAACCAAGCATCCACTGCTCTGAATCACAAATCAATGGATTGAATACAAATGAGCTTACGAATTAATGGTTGAAAAAAAAGCTATATTCTGTCCAACCCATGTGAATTTTTTCGAACGAGGTTTGCCTTGACGTAAGATGCAATAGCTCGCCAATGATTGTGCCTGTTGAGCTAGATCGTAATTCCACTTCTACAAATAAACGTTACATTTGATATTTGAAAAAAGTATTGAATAATAACTTACTAATTTTGACATATATTCAGCTGGAGGTTGTCCATTAACTTTACAGTCAACTAAATCTTGTCTATATTTTCTGTGTAGTGCAAGTAATTTTCGACTATTCTTATTCAAATCTTTGTTACAATAGACATCTTCATGAAAGAATAATAGAATGAATAGTGTGAACATAAGACACAGTAGATTTGAGTACACATTACTGAGGTCCAATCTCTAGTATGTATAATGCAGTCTTTTGTATATATATATATGTATTTCTGATTAGTAATATTATTGAAAAAGTAAACAGTCGATGTGTGTGTGTGCAATTTTATGTTGTATAGATAATAAGAAATTAAGAATATTCGTCTTGTATTGGCATTAAGAAATTTTCACCTGGATACAATTTTGGTGTTCTTACTTTTGTGTCGTAGAAAATTGAAGCGTTTCCTTTTTTTCCGTTTTTTTTACAACGATCAATAGTCAAAGACGTAGATATCAAAGTATTACTTATATTAGTTTAATAGTGTACTATTTTGTCGGTGAGTACTCAACTGTATAAGTATCATTGTTAGATTAACAGAAATACAGTTAAACAAACTATGAACATAAAGTCAACTATCTCCTTATTATTAATTCAAACTATTTCAAGTCTAATTAGCTTACTTATATTCAGAATATCATAATATGAAATGGATAGGCAGTTTAACATATTACACATTTATCATCTATATTAGATATGGATTACTTTACGTCTATTCTACAAAGTTACAATTGAATGAAGAATGTTTCTTATTAAAAGGACATTAACGTTGTTGGATGTCAGGTTGGCAGTATGAATGTGATCATATTCTTTGACTTGTTACAATTTTCATTGATTTGAGTATAATGTATTATTGATGATAAAATATTCTTGTATTTAATTAACATGGAGAGGAAGAAACAGGTTGCAATACAGTTATTTCCTTCATATACCTAACAAGACTGTTTTTTGTGGATGTAAGGTCGAGTAAGCAATTAGTAAATGAAACGGTGAAGAACATCTGCATTAGAAATATTACCCTTGAACTGAATTCAAGACAAATCCCAGTATCAAAATAATGTATAGTAGACACATATTGTGACACTCTACATATACATATTGTTACTGTAGAATATTTCATTATTTTAGCTACTCATTATGTAAAAAGTAAGTGCGCTGTTTACCGTGTAAATATAATTGATTATATGTTGATCTCCGCCTGTGGGTCTTCTAAAGTTACCGCCGGTCCTATGCCCAGGTAAAGAAGGAGCGTTGGCATAAGCTTAGAGATCCCATCCCGTGGAAAACCAACTTGCTAAAAACCGCTAAGCCAAAACAATTTAAACTCTGCACTCAGAATGAAAGCAAAGATTCCTTGGAAGTCACGAGTTTGATGCTCCTCCTAACAATCAGAGGAACCATTAATATAGGTACATGGAATGCCCGGACAATGTAGGAGATCAAGAAGACCAATCGAATGACAACGGAACTGAGGAGATACAAATTGGCAGTACTCTGAATCAGCAAATCACATTGGATCCAAGTTGGACAGTAGGGATTAAGTAAACAAGATCATATTCTTTGGCTCGTTATAACATTCATTGATTTGGGTATAATGTATTATTAATGATATAATATTGTTGTGTTTAATTAACATGGACCGTGCTCTGTATGATATGTAATATGTAATCTGTTATAACACGAGATATATGATTTCATTTTAATTAATAATCAAAATGGGTGTATAAATCAATATATAGATGGGTGTATTTCCGATTAGAGTTGTCGTGTTTTGACACTGGGAAATCTTCACTTATAGATAGATAGAAAGATAGATGGATAGATAGATAGATAGATAGTTAGGACATTCACAAGAAATACTGTTGACCGGGTCAGTTAATCAGCCAACCAAGTGTCAGTCGCTTGCGTCATATTATATTGTGTTCTGATTGAAATTCTCTATACACAAACGTTGAATGAGTTGTGTGAACTTATTTTAAAAAATAACCACATTGAATTTAATGTCTCTCTAATATGTGATCCAGTGAGTTCTTACATACGATCGACTATTGACAATTGTCTATGAGAACAACGCATCGATCACATTGTTTGTGAATGTATTTCAGCATATTCAATTTAATTACAGTTGAGTACCTTGATATCTATCTATAGTGGCATAACATCACAGATTGACATCACAATTTCCTCACCTCTAAATTACGTAGTTAGTGTGATTTCGTCAATCATTCTGTTGTTCTCTTAAAGAAATCAGAAGTTCGTACTATTGTAATGTGATATACTAAGCCTAAACAACTATTCAACACTCCAAGCATTGAATTCTATTGATATCGATTAATTCTGAATTCAAACAAAAATACTTTTTCATTATGAATCAAAGTGACAATAAATACTATTGACGGAAGAGAAAGTTAGAACAATAAACTTTTCAACGTTAAGATATATAAACGATATGAAAATATAAAGGTGTAAATGATGAATCCGTGGAAAACATCATACATAGTGATTTCAACCCCTATACAGTATGAGTGAAATTACAAGATTTCATAGTGGCGCAAACACTTTTCGTTCGTGTTGACGAATCGACTTCACTTAATTGGAGTGCATGTATAAATAGTAATTAAATAGTTTACATATAACCTAAATATAGTTTGATACAAGTTATCATATTGAATGGATTTCCACAAATGAATAACATCTACAACTAAAGGCAGCTGTCTGTCAACCAACACCAAATTCAGCATTTTCATTACAAAGATAAGGATATTTCTATTAATATTATTCACGTGATGTAACAGGTGAAATAAGTATGTATCATGCTGAATGACTGTCTAATTCAGATTATGGTGATACCTTTAGCACCAGAAAAACGAATCAGAAAAATATTAAGTCATGTAAGTGATTTCGGTATCACACAGATTACAAAACCTACTTTCCTTCTTAAGCTCAACAAGATAGAGTTTATACTCGGAAAATTCTGATAGTTGGAATGAAGGATAAGTGTGCATGTAGACTGAGTTGAAGCATTGTTCACATGTTTATTCGTAACATTTGAAACGTACTTTTCAATACTTTGGAAACATAAAATTTGAGAAGGAAGAGGTGAGTTATATTGTAAATCAGATCACTAGTATGTGAACATCGGTTTGCCAGAAGTATATATGATCATCTCTGTCGTTAATAGCCGCGCAGAGAACAGTCAAATCGATCATGTAGTATAAAATTCAAATATGATTTAACTAATAATTGCATCGTTTATTTAGTGTAGTGAGACAGTACCTGTAAGACGCTTAAAGTTTCCAATTGCATAAAAAACATCTATAAAACACATCAATAGTTAACTACTGAAACTTTTCTATTGTGCTGTCGCATACTTGAAATCAGAATAGTTATAATAAAATATTAACGTTCTATAGGTGGTTCGAAATAGTACATCGATGGAAAACTAGTTCACAAAGGGGAATTCAGAATAGTTCAATCAGATTTTTCAGAAAGTTGTTGAATGTGTTATTTTGTTCTACTATCAATTCTTCATAAAACGAAAATATTTACCGTGAATGGAAACCAATTTAATGAAATACCCTCTCGAACAATGCTAATCAAACCTCTTCGAAACTTTATCCAGATGGTTGCAAAGGAGTTCTCACTAATCATAGGAATTCATTATTACGATTCACCGAGTAAACTTGTCCAAACTACAAATTCTAATTAGTTATTACAAGTAAACCACAAAATTATTCCTTATTCAGAAATGAATTGTGGTAAGTACATATCTGTAGGAGTTGATATGCATTTGACAGACGGTTGTTTGACATCGCCGTGCACGTTTCTACGCCCAGATGTTTTCGTATCACTACAGATTTGATTCTTGATCATAGATACACCAGAGAATCCATATGATGTTAATAACAGCTCCGACTGCTACTATACAAAGCATACCATTAAGATGTAAGTCGACAAAGATAATGACATGATCGGATTGAACTCAGATGCTGCAGGACCACTGAAACTTCCGTGATGTAACTGCGACCATTGTCAGGATCGACTACTAAAATGGACGACTTCAGTTAAGAAACCAATCACTCAATCTTTGAAGATATCTTCCGGTAGTGGTATACTCCAGAATGAGAACTATTTAAAGGCTATCGAGCATTTTTCACCAACATGACCAACAATATATCATAGTAACATAAAACATTGTCTGTTCAATTTTCAAAGTTCTATGGAATGCTATATAAGTCTCTTTAGAAAATCTGCTTGTGTAATGCTCGATAAATAGGTCCAGCTGAAGACCATGGAAATATGAAACAAAAATTACTCCTTTTACTTGTACTGTCGTTCCTAACAACAAAAATATGCTTAAACGAATGCAGTAGAAAGTAGGTTATTAATATCATCATATTCTTCATTATTTTAACTTGAGTACTGAAAACATGTGGTTTACATTGTGGACGCCATCAGTGAATACAAGTCAGCTATTGCGAAGCGTTTCTACCCATAATATTATTCATCATAGGCATGTTCAAGAAAATTATTTCGTGGAGGAGCATAGGCCGCCGACCAGCACTCTCCATCCAACTCTGTCCTGGGCAAACCTTTCCAGTTCCTTCCAGTTATTATTTGTCCTCTCCATATCTGCATCTATGTATTCTTTGGCCTTCCTCTTTTCAGCCTCCCTTCCGGACTCTAAGTTAGGGCTTGCCTTGTAATGCACATTAGTGTATTCCTCAATGTATGTCCGGTCCACTTCTAATGTCTTTTCCTAATTTCCTCATCAGCTGGAAGCTCGTTTGTCCTCTCCCGTAAAACGCTGTTGCTTATGGTATACAGCCAGTGAATGCTGACTATTTTGTGTAAACAACTGTTCATAAATACTTGTACCTCCTTGACGATGGATGTAGTAGTTTTCTACGTTATAGCTTCGTACAAGACAAATCACAGTGTCAAAACAATGTATAGAAGACACATATTGTGACACTCTACATATACATATTGTTACTGTAGAATATTTAATTATTTTTGCTACTCATTATGTAATAAGTAATTGCGTTGTTTACCGTGTAAATATAATTATTATACATCGATCTCCGCCTGTAGGTATTCTGTTACTGTAGGTCCCATGCCCAGGTAAAGAAGGAGGATTGACATAAGCTTAGAGATCCCATCCCGTAGAAAATTAACTGGCTAAAAACCGCTAAGCAGAAAGAATAATTAAAACCATTTAAACTATGCCCTCAGGATGAAAGCAGAGATTCTTCTGAAGTCACAAGGCCGATGTCCCTTTTAATAATCAGAGGAACCATTAATATAGGTACATTTAACGTTCGAACAATGTGTAAGATCAAAAAGGCTAATCAAATAACAACAGAACTGAGGAGATACAAATCGGCAGTACTCAGAATCAGCAAAATACATTGGACCCAAGCTCGACAGCAAAGGGTGGATACGGGGGAGCTACTGCTATACTTTGGTTATAAAAAGAAAAATGCTTCACACAGTCAGGGAGTTGCTCTGACGCTGTCTAAAGAAGCACGAAACGCCCTTTTGGGATGGAAGCCTTACAGATCCAGAATCATTTTATAATCATGCAAAACCAAGTAGGAGAGGATCACAATGAATGTCATCCAATATATTGCACCCACCAAAGATAGCAACGACGACGGTAAAGATCAGTTCCATGAGAGACTGCAATCAATAGCGAAGTACTCAAAAAAGAATCTCACTATGCAGTTTGGAGATCTAAACGCCAAATTCGGAGTGGATAACACAGGATATGAAGTTATGATTGGACAATATGTACTGGGAGGAGGTAATGAAACCGGGCTAGAGATTTGCAAATCTGTGTGCTTTCAACACAAACGCATACACAAAGCTAAATTGATATCATCGGATCACACCACAGAGAACCAGATAGATCATATTTCAATCAACAAAAAATTCCGAAGGACGAAGGAAAATGTGAGAACGAGGAGAGTAGCTGACATAGCTCCAGATAACCATCACCTGGTTGTGGCCAAGATGAAACTGAAGAATAAAAAGCAACAAATTTTTTGTGGGAAAAGCATTACAAAGGTTCATTACAGCCTTCCTTTGACATACTGAAAAGCTCAAGGAATTCAAGATAACTCTCAACAACAAGTTAAAAGTTTTACAGGACCTATTGAAAGAACAAGAAACTACGATGTACGAAAATTGGAAAGAGATAAAAGAAGCAATCACTTCAACTTGTCATGAGGTTCTGGGTTGTAAAAAGCCTCATCATAAGGAATGAGTCTTTATGCGAACCTTGTAAATGAATTAAGAAAGGAAGAACAAGAAGACAGTAATTAACAACATTCGAATACAAGCAGAGAAAAAATAAGGCACAAGCAGACTACGCAGAAGCAAACAAGCAAGTGAAAAGAGCATTAAAGCCGACAAGCAGAAAAACATGGGAGAACTAACAACGAATGCGGAAAAAGCAGCATTGGAAGGAAATATGAAACGAAGAAATTGGCAGGGAGATATAGCAAACCGGAGAGATCAGTCAAGTATAAAGAAGGAAAAACAATCACGGCAATTCACGATGGGTAAAACACCTGGAGGAACTGCTCAAAAAACCAGCCCCATTGAATCCACCGGACATTGAAGCATCACACACAAAACTTCCCGTAGATTTCACTCCACCAACGGTCGAGGACATCAGACAAATCAAGAGCGGGAAAGAGGCTGGACCTGACAATGTACGAGCTGAATCTCTGCAATCAGACATTGAAGTTACTGCAAACATGCTTCACCTTTTATTAAGGAAGATTTGGGAGGAGTATCAAGTGCCGACGGACTGGAAAGAAGGATAGCACATCAAGATACCAAAGAAAGGAGATCTGAGCAAATGTGAGAATTACAGAAACATTAGTTAACTGCCAGTACCAGGAAAAGTTTTCAACAGAGTGTTGCTGAAGCGTATGTAAGACGCAGTAGACGCTCGACGTCGAGATCAACAGGCTGGATTCAGGAAGCATCGGCGAACAATGAATTGGGTGAAATTCGTTACTACACATCAACTTCATTTACTATGAGTAGGCGTTCGACAGTGTACACTTAAGAAAATAATCGAAAGTTCTTCGACACTGCAGAGTTAGATCAGAGGGGGTTTTGTGAAGAA
Organism: Schistosoma mansoni; assembly: GCF_000237925.1. NCBI lineage: Eukaryota > Metazoa > Platyhelminthes > Trematoda > Strigeidida > Schistosomatidae > Schistosoma > Schistosoma mansoni. Next base: position 234,033 of record NW_017385990.1, on the reverse strand, counting down.
TTTATTATTTTCACAGTTGAAATCATGAGTCAATTGAAGCTAGACCACCATCGAAAAGCTGGAAGCAGTGGACGGCCGTTTCGTCCTATTATGGGACTCCTCAGCAGTGTGCATCCACGAGATCCGCGAGATTCAAACCAAGGACCTACGAGTCTCGAGCTGCCAAGTGAATCACACTTGACAGAGAAACTATAGAAGATGTGGAATCTTCCGTGTACTATCGAGTTCCACAGCGAAACACTCTCTCGTTACCAACATAACCAAACTCCGTCATTCAGGAGCCTAATTTGAACCTTGGGAATTTGTTTTTAGGAAATTCACCAGTGAGAAATGATTTTAATAATAATGAAAACAAAAGTTTGTGAAAAAGATTTCTGGAAAGGTCTCGAGAAGTAATCACATATTAGGACGAAGCATCGGACCACTTTTCACTGATTTTAAAATAATGTCAGCATACAACGAATTTCTCCTGATAATCAGATTAGTCTTCTGAAAATCCTTAAATAATACTTAAACATAACAACGATGAGGTTAATTAAATAATCAATTAATAAACTCTAGGAAATTTTCTTATGGGAATTTGTGGAGATCGGGGTATTTTCGCAACCGACTATTTTTGAAAACCTAGAAGCACTGGACGGTCGTTTCTTTGAAGTATAGGACTACAAAGCCATGTTATACACAGTCCTACGAAACTCAAACCAAAGAACGTCGACCTCACGCGTAAAAAAATAACATTCATACTGCCAACCTGACATCCAACAACGTTAATGTCCAATTTCAATCAGGCCATGGTCTAGATAGACCCATCATCCGTTCCTCCAGGTGTTTTTATCGGTCTCAAACTTGACACGGAATGAACTTCACGGCTCACGAGTTCTCAATTCTATAATAATGTTATCTTTATCTGAAGGTAAGGAGCGCAGAGTTAGGCAACATAGTGTGTTTTACTGCTATAAATCGAGTGATTTCTCATAACAAAGAACAAGGTACTCTTACAACGGACCTCAATCAGTTTACTTATTATTTTTCATCACTTTTTGAGGAACGATTATTTAAAAATATTGACCGAAATCATCTAGCTTTTTCAGACTAAAGATTGATTTCAGTTGATATCTTGGTTCTTAGGAGGGGTAGAGAGCTTAATTCATATATTGATTGAATTTTTCATAGACATTTTACTACTTAAAATGATGTTTGATTGGTAAATGTTAAAGAAGTCGTTTACAAAATGTGGGTATGATGGATTAGTGATTTTAGATTGAGAATTGTTATAAAGAATGATTGTTATTATCCCAAAAACACTAAATTTGGAAATAAGGAATTCCGACATAGACTTCGAAAGGACTGAAGATGTGAGTCGATGTGAGTCGTACAGACTTAGTCCATAATCATACGTGCATATAGTAGTAAATGTTTTAGAAACTAGTTAACACAGTAAAATGTCAAATTTTTCACTCTGACTTCAAGTTCTTCTATGTTTACTCTTTGTTTAGTTTCACTGTAGTACTCATTTGTATCGAGTAGTTTGAGTTAGTTTCATTGATTTAATTGTCCTTCATGTGTAATTCGTGTTATTTGTTCTTAGCTTATCCTATTTCGTAAAGTAATTTATCCACTTCTGATCATTTGTATAATCTGATTTTCGCAACATTACTTGCTTCGGAGACTGTCTAATTTCGAACGTTGCGAATAATCTACTTCTGTTAGTCAGTAATGTTTCTACTTGACCGAATCGAGTATTGTTTATTAACTGTTATGTATCATTGTAATTAATTAAAACATCGGTTTTCTTTAACGACATTTTTTCAGTATAGTCGACACAATGAATACTTCAGCATCCAAGACACATCGATACTTTGTGTTTATGTTGCTTTTTCATGAAAATATCTTGTTTCCAGTGCACTCCCTCAACGTAATAGATTGCACTCAAAATACATCATGAATATGAAGGGACCTATATTGATACCAAAGAGATAATCTGAGCATGTTATGATCCAATGGTTTTCTAAAAAAATTAGCGTATCGGATGAAACCAAAAAATATAATGCATGTGGATGGAATGTGATTGATTTTTACAATCCCTTAAGTCTTCAACCATATCAAGTTCCTATATAGTCTGATCTTCTTCCAGTGCTAATATTTGTAGAGGCTATGATAATGTTGTTGAGAACGTCAAAAAAATAGAAAACATAAATAGCCAATCGGTGGAAACTATTTCAAAAGATGATTTGTTAAGTATTTTGAAGAAGAAGATAACTTTTAGAATGTGTCTCCCCTTCCATAAATGGTCAAGCTCAAGTTCATTACACCTAGAGTTTATGTCAAGGCACAATAAGTTCCAAGAGTACGAAGTGCAAATCGCCTCTGTGCTGATTTCATCATCAATTTATCGTTTATGCGCGCACTACTAAGAATAAACGCGAACACAAACTTTGTACATTAAGATACGTGATTCGTTGTCATAAAGATTTCGAGTTATGTAACGTATTGACTTGGAAGTTTGTTTTGTTATCTGTTCGGTAAACGACAAGTCGTAGGAGTACTTCAGTCCTAAGTCTAATACTGTGTGTAACCTAGATAACACTGCACCATTTAAGGTAAGACGGACGTTGAGTGATGTATCACCGAAGAATAGCCATCCACATTTAGCTATATTAGGCTCCAGCTGCCCTCTTGAACGCTACTGTGCTGCATTGTTAAGCTCCGTGCTGATGCAATTTTGAATATTATTCAGTTCTTGTGAAGAAAATGAATACGCTACTTTAGGATCGTCTGCATACAAAAAGACCTCCACACACAAAAACACTCACAAATATCATTGATGAAAACTAAAAATAACAAAGGGCCTAAGACACTACGCTGAATTAACCCACTTCTAACTGTGACGGCGTTCGACAACGAAGAGTTGATTTTAACTATTTGATGTCCGTTGCTGATGAAGGAATTAAATAAAGCAAGCAAAGGGTTTTGAACTCCATAAGATGCGAGTTTACCTATGAGAAGTTGATGGTTGACCATTTCGAAGGCCTTAGAAATGTCCAGGTATGGCACTAATACTAGATATCCTTGGCTAGAAAGAGAATATACTAAATTGAAGAAGTGAAATTGACATGTCATACAAGATCGGTTTTTAAGAAATCCATGTTGCGTATCATTGATAAATTTTTCAGTCAATAAATAGTTGGATAGTTCACCTTGCGAATTTTCAAGCACGTGAAGGAGATATATTTCATTGAGTTACCAGTCATGCATATAACTCTTGAGACAGCACCATTTGTGGATTGTTTGCCATTTGCAAAATTATCACTGAAAAGGTCCGCTATAGTTTTAGGGTCATATATAAAACTGTTATTATGCAGGGTGCATGGTATATCAACATTTTGAGTTGATTTAGCACGTTTATTGTAAAGGTGGATTAGATTTTGCACTTTTGAGCTAGAACTTACAGCTAATATTTCTTCAATAATTGCATTTAGCCTAACTTTCTCTTTAATTTTGTCAAAAATTATTGTTATTTGTGTAACTGCCGTGAAGTCATTTGACTTAAAATAACGTTTCTGTAGGCGTCTTAGTTTATTACGATATTAAGCTGGTATTTATAATTCGTAAGGTTTACTAGTATTGTAAGTCTTAATTGGTGCACAGGAATCTGGACAAGAGTTAACAATCAAATTGAATATGTTGATGGCATCTGTGAGACTATTATATGAGAAGAATTCATCACAGTCTGAGAGTTTGATCAGTGAGCGCAAGAGGTCCCAGGTAGCATGCTTATAGTCTACATATTGGCAGGTTTTTTGAATTGATCGGTTATTAGACGGATCACTGCTTTCAAATTTGTTGCATACTTGTACAGATGGGAGGATGACATCTCTACTAAATATTAGATCAAGTGTATTATCACCCCTTATTGGGGTACAAACCCACTGTGACCACCAGTACAGATTAAGGATTGACAAAAATTCATCATTGCTTGACTGACATCTACCGGTACACCAAATAATCTCAGTATAATCAAAATTGCCAGTGATAATCTTAGCACCGAAGTTTAGAGTAGTTGCAAGTAATAATGCATTGATAATAAGATCATTCAAATTATCCCAACTATCAGGGGCTCTGTATATACATCCTAGAAGGGATAAAAAAACACATACTTTTGATCAGATTCAGGA
>NW_017385990.1:168315-229658 GCF_000237925.1 Schistosoma mansoni | reverse complement strand
TTTCACTGATTTTAAAATAATGTCAGCATACAACGAATTTCTCCTGATAATCAGATTAGTCTTCTGAAAATCCTTAAATAATACTTAAACATAACAACGATGAGGTTAATTAAATAATCAATTAATAAACTCTAGGAAATTTTCTTATGGGAATTTGTGGAGATCGGGGTATTTTCGCAACCGACTATTTTTGAAAACCTAGAAGCACTGGACGGTCGTTTCTTTGAAGTATAGGACTACAAAGCCATGTTATACACAGTCCTACGAAACTCAAACCAAAGAACGTCGACCTCACGCGTAAAAAAATAACATTCATACTGCCAACCTGACATCCAACAACGTTAATGTCCTTTTAATAAGAAACATTCTTCATTCAATTGTAACTTTGTAGAATAGACGTAAAGTAATCCATATCTAATATAGATGATAAATGTGTAATATGTTAAACTGCCTATCCATTTCATATTATGATATTCTGAATATAAGTAAGCTAATTAGACTTGAAATAGTTTGAATTAATAATAAGGAGATAGTTGACTTTATGTTCATAGTTTGTTTAACTGTATTTCTGTTAATCTAACAATGATACTTATACAGTTGAGTACTCACCGACAAAATAGTACACTATTAAACTAATATAAGTAATACTTTGATATCTACGTCTTTGACTATTGATCGTTGTAAAAAAAACGGAAAAAAAGGAAACGCTTCAATTTTCTACGACACAAAAGTAAGAACACCAAAATTGTATCCAGGTGAAAATTTCTTAATGCCAATACAAGACGAATATTCTTAATTTCTTATTATCTATACAACATAAAATTGCACACACACACATCGACTGTTTACTTTTTCAATAATATTACTAATCAGAAATACATATATATATATACAAAAGACTGCATTATACATACTAGAGATTGGACCTCAGTAATGTGATCACATTTGTTGATCACATTTCCAGATTAAAAATGCAGTACTACATATGTTGTTTTCCAGTGATTAGGATAAATGTCTAGTTTTAAACAACGTGTGAACATTATAAGTAGAAGAGAAGAAAGACTTAGGATAAGCCAATTTTGTTACTCAATGAAAATCACACAATAACTTCGTTAAATACAAAAACTATACATAAAATACTTCAATTCAACACCTTCTAATAATTGTCTCTTAAAAACACCATCATACCTTCATTCCTGTTGTTAATACAATTACTCTCTGTTTACAAATTATGAGAAGTAGTTGAAAAAATATAAATAGCATCAAAAAACGTATTGCGAAATAAGTCTGTTCTAACTATCTACACATAGCTTCCTCTTTCTTCTGGTGATTGACTGGATTATGAAGACTATAATATCTGAGGAGAAGCACGGAATACAATGAACATCTCAAAGTCAATTAGATAATTTGGAATTCGCACATGATCTAGCCCTCCTATCTCATACACGCGAACAAATACAGACGAAGATAACTAATGTAGCAGCAGCTACTGCATCAATAGGCTTCAACATACACCTAGGAAAAAGCAAGACCATCATATCCAACATGGAGAACGCCAAGTGAATCACACTTGACAGAGAAACTATAGAAGATGTGGAATCTTCCGTGTACTATCGAGTTCCACAGCGAAACACTCTCTCGTTACCAACATAACCAAACTCCGTCATTCAGGAGCCTAATTTGAACCTTGGGAATTTGTTTTTAGGAAATTCACCAGTGAGAAATGATTTTAATAATAATGAAAACAAAAGTTTGTGAAAAAGATTTCTGGAAAGGTCTCGAGAAGTAATCACATGTTAGGACGAAGCATCGGACCACTTTTCACTGATTTTAAAATAATGTCAGCATACAACGAATTTCTCCTGATAATCAGATTAGTCTTCTGAAAATCCTTAAATAATACTTAAACATAACAACGATGAGGTTAATTAAATAATCAATTAATAAACTCTAGGAAATTTTCTTATGGGAATTTGTGGAGATCGGGGTATTTTCGCAACCGACTATTTTTGAAAACCTAGAAGCACTGGACGGTCGTTTCTTTGAAGTATAGGACTACAAAGCCATGTTATACACAGTCCTACGAAACTCAAACCAAAGAACGTCGACCTCACGCGTAAAAAAATAACATTCATACTGCCAACCTGACATCCAACAACGTTAATGTCCAATTTCAATCAGGCCATGGTCTAGATAGACCCATCATCCGTTCCTCCAGGTGTTTTTATCGGTCTCAAACTTGACACGGAATGAACTTCACGGCTCACGAGTTCTCAATTCTATAATAATGTTATCTTTATCTGAAGGTAAGGAGCGCAGAGTTAGGCAACATAGTGTGTTTTACTGCTATAAATCGAGTGATTTCTCATAACAAAGAACAAGGTACTCTTACAACGGACCTCAATCAGTTTACTTATTATTTTTCATCACTTTTTGAGGAACGATTATTTAAAAATATTGACCGAAATCATCTAGCTTTTTCAGACTAAAGATTGATTTCAGTTGATATCTTGGTTCTTAGGAGGGGTAGAGAGCTTAATTCATATATTGATTGAATTTTTCATAGACATTTTACTACTTAAAATGATGTTTGATTGGTAAATGTTAAAGAAGTCGTTTACAAAATGTGGGTATGATGGATTAGTGATTTTAGATTGAGAATTGTTATAAAGAATGATTGTTATTATCCCAAAAACACTAAATTTGGAAATAAGGAATTCCGACATAGACTTCGAAAGGACTGAAGATGTGAGTCGATGTGAGTCGTACAGACTTAGTCCATAATCATACGTGCATATAGTAGTAAATGTTTTAGAAACTAGTTAACACAGTAAAATGTCAAATTTTTCACTCTGACTTCAAGTTCTTCTATGTTTACTCTTTGTTTAGTTTCACTGTAGTACTCATTTGTATCGAGTAGTTTGAGTTAGTTTCATTGATTTAATTGTCCTTCATGTGTAATTCGTGTTATTTGTTCTTAGCTTATCCTATTTCGTAAAGTAATTTATCCACTTCTGATCATTTGTATAATCTGATTTTCGCAACATTACTTGCTTCGGAGACTGTCTAATTTCGAACGTTGCGAATAATCTACTTCTGTTAGTCAGTAATGTTTCTACTTGACCGAATCGAGTATTGTTTATTAACTGTTATGTATCATTGTAATTAATTAAAACATCGGTTTTCTTTAACGACATTTTTTCAGTATAGTCGACACAATGAATACTTCAGCATCCAAGACACATCGATACTTTGTGTTTATGTTGCTTTTTCATGAAAATATCTTGTTTCCAGTGCACTCCCTCAACGTAATAGATTGCACTCAAAATACATCATGAATATGAAGGGACCTATATTGATACCAAAGAGATAATCTGAGCATGTTATGATCCAATGGTTTTCTAAAAAAATTAGCGTATCGGATGAAACCAAAAAATATAATGCATGTGGATGGAATGTGATTGATTTTTACAATCCCTTAAGTCTTCAACCATATCAAGTTCCTATATAGTCTGATCTTCTTCCAGTGCTAATATTTGTAGAGGCTATGATAATGTTGTTGAGAACGTCAAAAAAATAGAAAACATAAATAGCCAATCGGTGGAAACTATTTCAAAAGATGATTTGTTAAGTATTTTGAAGAAGAAGATAACTTTTAGAATGTGTCTCCCCTTCCATAAATGGTCAAGCTCAAGTTCATTACACCTAGAGTTTATGTCAAGGCACAATAAGTTCCAAGAGTACGAAGTGCAAATCGCCTCTGTGCTGATTTCATCATCAATTTATCGTTTATGCGCGCACTACTAAGAATAAACGCGAACACAAACTTTGTACATTAAGATACGTGATTCGTTGTCATAAAGATTTCGAGTTATGTAACGTATTGACTTGGAAGTTTGTTTTGTTATCTGTTCGGTAAACGACAAGTCGTAGGAGTACTTCAGTCCTAAGTCTAATACTGTGTGTAACCTAGATAACACTGCACCATTTAAGGTAAGACGGACGTTGAGTGATGTATCACCGAAGAATAGCCATCCACATTTAGCTATATTAGGCTCCAGCTGCCCTCTTGAACGCTACTGTGCTGCATTGTTAAGCTCCGTGCTGATGCAATTTTGAATATTATTCAGTTCTTGTGAAGAAAATGAATACGCTACTTTAGGATCGTCTGCATACAAAAAGACCTCCACACACAAAAACACTCACAAATATCATTGATGAAAACTAAAAATAACAAAGGGCCTAAGACACTACGCTGAATTAACCCACTTCTAACTGTGACGGCGTTCGACAACGAAGAGTTGATTTTAACTATTTGATGTCCGTTGCTGATGAAGGAATTAAATAAAGCAAGCAAAGGGTTTTGAACTCCATAAGATGCGAGTTTACCTATGAGAAGTTGATGGTTGACCATTTCGAAGGCCTTAGAAATGTCCAGGTATGGCACTAATACTAGATATCCTTGGCTAGAAAGAGAATATACTAAATTGAAGAAGTGAAATTGACATGTCATACAAGATCGGTTTTTAAGAAATCCATGTTGCGTATCATTGATAAATTTTAATCCATGTTGCGTATCATTGATAAATTTTTCAGTCAATAAATAGTTGGATAGTTCACCTTGCGAATTTTCAAGCACGTGAAGGAGATATATTTCATTGAGTTACCAGTCATGCATATAACTCTTGAGACAGCACCATTTGTGGATTGTTTGCCATTTGCAAAATTATCACTGAAAAGGTCCGCTATAGTTTTAGGGTCATATATAAAACTGTTATTATGCAGGGTGCATGGTATATCAACATTTTGAGTTGATTTAGCACGTTTATTGTAAAGGTGGATTAGATTTTGCACTTTTGAGCTAGAACTTACAGCTAATATTTCTTCAATAATTGCATTTAGCCTAACTTTCTCTTTAATTTTGTCAAAAATTATTGTTATTTGTGTAACTGCCGTGAAGTCATTTGACTTAAAATAACGTTTCTGTAGGCGTCTTAGTTTATTACGATATTAAGCTGGTATTTATAATTCGTAAGGTTTACTAGTATTGTAAGTCTTAATTGGTGCACAGGAATCTGGACAAGAGTTAACAATCAAATTGAATATGTTGATGGCATCTGTGAGACTATTATATGAGAAGAATTCATCACAGTCTGAGAGTTTGATCAGTGAGCGCAAGAGGTCCCAGGTAGCATGCTTATAGTCTACATATTGGCAGGTTTTTTGAATTGATCGGTTATTAGACGGATCACTGCTTTCAAATTTGTTGCATACTTGTACAGATGGGAGGATGACATCTCTACTAAATATTAGATCAAGTGTATTATCACCCCTTATTGGGGTACAAACCCACTGTGACCACCAGTACAGATTAAGGATTGACAAAAATTCATCATTGCTTGACTGACATCTACCGGTACACCAAATAATCTCAGTATAATCAAAATTGCCAGTGATAATCTTAGCACCGAAGTTTAGAGTAGTTGCAAGTAATAATGCATTGATAATAAGATCATTCAAATTATCCCAACTATCAGGGGCTCTGTATATACATCCTAGAAGGGATAAAAAAACACATACTTTTGATCAGATTCAGGAACCCTTACTTGCATGAACATTTCCTCCACATCTGCACAGATGGCCTTTGCCTCCTTGCGAAAACGCAACAACATACAAACTAGCTCAGCATTGGTGTCAGGTTCTTGATCGATCACACTATTCAGGGAATCCCGTACACCGTTAAAACACTGCTCGGGCGGACTGTCTTTGGACCTGCATCATTCCCGGGCTTTAAGAAAAGAGTTGATAATTATACGAGTAAGGTGCAGACATCAGAAGACTAATTACGTAAGCTCTATGATGTGAAGTTCGCTAATGTATATTCAAGCGATAAGTCACTGTTAGTAGAGGAACAGCAGCCATAGAGATTGTGGATTGTTCAAGGACCTGACACCAATGCTGAGCTAGTTTGTATGTTGTTGCGTTTTCGCAAGGAGGCAAAGGCCATCTGTGCAGATGTGGAGGAAATGTTCATGCAAGTAAGGGTTCCTGAATCTGATCAAGGAGCTTCAAGATTTCTATGGTGGCAAGATGCAGACATGTCGAAAGAACCATCCGAGTTTTAAATGACTTCTCATCCATTTGGTGGGACATCGTCGCCGATTTATGCGAACTTCTTCCTGAATAAGCCAGCCCAAACATTCTCTGATGGCTATGATAGCTATGTCGTAGACGTTGTCAAGAACAATTTTTATGTTGATGGCTGCTTGTTATCCTTTTCCACTTGTGATCAAGCAAAGAAGTTTGTTCAGTAAATCAGTGAATTATTGTGTAGAGAAGGTTATAAATTAAAGAAATGGATCAGGAACTCTGAAGAGGTAGGGACATTTTGCATGATGTATGCAAGAAAGCGTCTTTGATTGAAATTTCAACGAGTTTTGATGTCATTCATCGAACCCTAGGTGAAGAATGGGATTGCAAAAGAGGTGTTTTCAAATTTTACTTTGTATCACCGGAACAGCCGTTGACAATGAGAGGTATTCTGTCTGTGGTTTCTTGTACAGCAAGTCCAGGGTAGTGCACAGCAGTCATTTTACTGAGACTTGAGATGGCGGCAGCGGTTTTGAGTGTAAGGCTAAGTGAAGTCCGACAAAGGAGTCCATCCAATTTCTTCTGCTAAGCGAATTTTCATACAGATTCCATGATAGTGTTGTACTACATTAAAAACACAGAAAACCAATAAAATACCTATATAGCTAATCGTCTCGCTGTTTTACACCAGTATACGAAAGTTGAACAATGAAGTTTTGTCAAATCATCGGAGAACCCAGCTGATTGGACCTCAAAGGGTATACAAAAACTGGCCGATCTTGGATTGTGGATTAAATGCCCTATTTTACTGCGTAACGATTTTGGTATAACTATTACTGACTGTCCGAAACCTATTCTTGGCAATATTGAGTTTAGAAAAACTGCTGAGGTTAACTTGAGCAGTGTGAATTGTGACAAGTTTCCTATTATTTCTTATTACTAAAAAACAGTAAAGTGTTTAGTCATAATGATCTGAAGCGCTTGTCGCCAATAATGCTTGATGAGTTGCTCTGTGTTGGAGGTCGTCTAGATTATTCCAATTTCCAAAATGCTTTCAAACATCCAGTTATTTCACCCAGTCGACACTTAGTGGCAGAAGTGATAATTAAATATTATCATAAAGAATAGGGACAGTCAGAGACTTCAAAATTACATGCCGCAATTCAAAAATGTTATTGGATAGCAAAAGGAACCATCATGTTCAGGAGAGTGGTAGGAAAGTGTGTGACGTGCCGACGGTTTACGACGAATTCATGACAACAACTGATGGCGCCGCTTCCGGCTTGTAGAGTGAAACAAGGTTGGTATAGCTTCTCAGCTGTAGGGGTAGACTACTTTGGACCTATTTTAGTCAAAAGAGGAAAGTCACTAGAAAAAAGGTATCGGTGTATATTTGCTTGTCTGCAAACACGAGTAGTGCATATTGAAATGACGCATAGTTTGAATACCGATTCATTTGGGATGCCTGCAGAAATTTACAGTAATAACGAGTCAAACGTCCTGGGTGCAGTCTCTGAACTAAGGAGGTATGTTCGGTAGTGGGATCAACAAAAGACAAGTAATGAATTGTCAGTGAGGCACATTCAATAGCATTTTAACCCTCCGTCATCCAGCCACAGAGGAGGAGTTTGGGAAAGAATGATAAGGTCTGTGCGTAGACTATTATTGTTATTATTCGCCAGGGAACAAACGTTGAGTGATGAGACTTTGAGCACAAATTTGGTTGAAATTGAGAGGATATTGAACAATCGATCTTTGACCGCAGTTGTACATGATGCTCACGCAAAATTGGCATTATCACCGAATAGTTTGCTTTTGTTGGAAGAATGCGACGGCACAGTCGACGAAAGCAGCATCAGAATTAATTATGACAAACGTTGGAAACAGGTGAATTATCTAGCTGGTGTGATTTGGAAAAAGTGGCTGAGGGAGTACTTACTGACTTTGTGTTAAAAAGCAACAAACTATCATATTTTGAAAGAGATTTTATTTGATCTACTCAGAAAGGAGAGAATGGCACTTATATTTTGGTGCGTTTGGTAATTTTCTTATATTTCTTATCAATTTGTTTATTTATTGTAATATATATTGATTATTGAGGGAACAATTATTGGTTTAATAAGTGATTGGTAATATTTGTTTAGGTAAAATTGTACATTCGTATTTATGATGAATTTAAGAACCGTTGTTTCATAAATCACTTTGTTCTCACTACGATTGGGGTGCACGAGATTCCTCATTTCCAGACAGTTATTCTTCAGCCAAACATAGTTTGAATTTAATACCATACGAGTTGCACTACTTGAGATTAACTCAAACATCGGGGACAATATTTATTGTATATGGTAAAACTTCAATAATACCAAGGCAATTGCTCAACCCAGATGAAATTATAACAACTGACCTAACTTGTCTTGCTAGTCATCCATTACAAACAATTCAAAAATTAAAACAATGTCTACTTGTCGGTATAGCATTCAAGTAAACCTCAATAAACAACTGCAATTGTACACATTTATTTTTGTTCGAGTCGGTAATCTTAAAAAGCCGGTTAAGCAATCATACGATGGACATTATCATGTAATCAAACGAACAACCAAACAATTTTATACTAACTGATATGGGAAGCAGGAAAATATCTCTATGGATGGAGTTAAACCTGCTTTCTACAGGGAGAAGAAATATCATTTTTTCACACAACGTATATGCAATTAGCTATGGAAAGAAGGAACGAATCGAGCGAAGAAATTTCTTTTCAACTAGTTTTTCGTCATGACTCTATACTGACATAAATATGATTTACAATGACGAAATAACACTCATCGATTGGATACGTTACGTTACTATTACGTAATGGCTTTTCCATTATAAATCAACAATGAGTAATCGGAAGAAAGAGTATTATTAATAATCAAAGTTATTATTCAAAAATCGAAAAGTTCCTACGCTGCATAATATATGTAAAAGAGAAGGAACAAAATATTTTGATCAATGATCAAGAGAATAACAGTTATGTAAGAATCAAGATATGAATGCAACAAGTACGAAAATGGCTTATCAATGTTCTGTTATCAACTGCCAAGGTAGTGAAAGTAAATGAACCAACCTCTTTTGGATGTAAAGTTTGGCTTGTGAACATGGAATGCGTTGGCTTCAGCGATGTGAAAAAGACGCAACCGGTAACCATGTGGCAAATTGGATGGAATGTGATAGATAACCTAAAAATCTCTATTCGGTTGAAACTGATGACCTGTGTCAACCAAGTGAACGAGGATAGAACTCTTAATCACTCTTACCAGTCTTTTGCTCAACCACAATTCGGCAAGTTCGCCATCGTATAATAGAGCACCATCCATCGTGCTATGTTATTATTGCAAAAATAAAATGCGCGCATTCACACGAACTTCATAATTTTATATACAAAACTGAAGAAATTTCTAATAGCAAAATGTTGTAATGTTTAAGCATTCCTATGAACGGAACACTTTTAGAATATAAGAGTAGTTGAACCTCAAAAAAGATTTCATTTTCGTTTGGTGTAGACGTAGAAACAATTTTGACATTAGTTTCAGAACCAAATAATTCTCGGTGTGCTTTCGGCTCATTCAAATCCAAATACTCATTCGAAAAAGTGCCTCGTAAAATCATCGTGATACACTAAAATTCTACAGAACGCGATAAATCACCATAATGTATTTTATTACGTCTGTTAGCCCTCGTGGAGAGGCAGTTGTTATTCATCCTTCTCATATCTGCTTCTATTTCCCGGTGTAATGTGTTTTTAGGACTTCCTTTCTTTCCACATCTGCCAGAGCTTCTCCATCGAGAAACCTCAAACATTTGTACGCCTTATTTAACGAAACGTTTTGCTTATGATCACTTATGATTATCTTTTCTATTTACTTCTGTTAGTGGCTTTCATCGGCATTCAAAAAAAGTTTAAAAGCCAACATCAGTATATTATTATTTTTGTAATTGGTTGCGATAGGAAAGATTAACTTCACCACAGATAAACAGTGTTTGAAGGGAATTTGACAATAAGAGAAAACAGACGATTGATAATAATTATGCATCATTCCGTACACAAACAAATCTAACACGTATGTGTTGATTACATTCACGTCTCTGTTATTCAGTGTGGATTTACTGTGAATGCTTGTGTGTGATCGCAAATAATGGAATTCGGAATACCGAGTATTACTAAATTAACGGACTAATTAGCACTCTGGTAGTTCCGTATGTTACATCCCAAAGTCGAGGAGACAATGGCGAGTATGTCTAGATGTATTGCATTCGAAATTCAAATCAGGCAATGAACATCAGTATGCAAAAGAAATCATCAAATGCAATAAACGCTCGAGTCACCAAAGAGAATCAATGACCTCAAGTGGGTAGTATCTGGCAGAAAATGTGAGTCCAGTCAAGTGTTTAATTGTTTAAACACTAGAATATCCTATATAGAGATTGTCAAAAACAAGTTTATATAACAAAAAAGAAATGACTGCATTATCATTTCGGCTGAAATTCCATCCTAACTTGTTGGCAATCAATCGAAATCGGTAAAATAGACATGTAATTTATGTTTCAAATTAGAATTTCAACGTTATTTGGTGCATATTGGTATACATCTGATGTATCTATAATTCTCTCGGAATCACATCAATTTCCAATGTAATAAGTACAGCATGAACACTAGGTGAGTAAGTTGTAAGTACACCATCACTTAAGAGAATTTTCAATTAGTGCGCAAAGCAGGAATCTTGTCCAGCGCCCTACACAAAAGAGTTGAATGTTAAAATTCAAAATAGAGTTGACACGATAAGGATAATCGAAAATGAAACGCTAATTATATTGACGAGCATCTACAAGGAGGTAATTCTGTAAACGTTTTCCGAGATTGCTCATTTATAAGCAGGACTTCTTGTTTTATCTCAATTTCAAAACAGTGATCGTGATTAAAACGTTTCAAGATTTTGAAACCCAATACACTAAATGAACATTACGTTGATTTACGACATATACTATCGCAAGCAGATGAAGCAGGACAGAAATATATCTCTGTTCAAACCACATTTCATACTGAACACTAATACCAAAATCATATTATCAAACTTCAACACCTGTTAGTTCACTGATTGAGCTCTTCATCCCTTTCTTAAGTATGGCCGCGAACTATACAAACCGAATTTCAAGTTACTTAGCTTTAGTAGAACACAAGGAATAGCTATTGTTTTTGAAACTGATTAAAGTTTATATTTGAGAATCTGTAAGCAAACATCTCTTAAATCATCTTCCTAGCACACTTCAGAACGGTGAAGTTGATTGAAAACGTTTTGAGCTCCAAGCGTGTAATATGTCTGCAATGTAAAACTGGAATTCAATGTGAAACGCTAAACTCTTATCCCTTCACATACGCAGCTATCAACTGTTTTATCAAAGCATAAGGATCTTGTGTGAAGCCAAATTGTATATTGTTAATGTATTATGACAGCCGAGTTTAAAACATTGACTACAGTTAATTCTGAATGATACTTCCCCGTTGTTTGACTTTATCAAAATGTACATTCATTACGGACCCATTATTGATTGTAATCCTTACAAAATCACGTCTACACATACTACTCATTAGAACTCCCATTGTAGCTCTCTTAGAAACAAGTCAGTTTCGATTGAAAGAAAACAATAACGCAAACAATAAAAATCATGTTTAAAATTTTATCAACAAGATTACATTGTTTAAAATGTACACAAGCATAAGAATGTTCTCAGTTTCATGGAGAAAAAAATTGTCCAGAATAATGAAATGAATAATTAACTCCAAAGTTTTCAAATGTAATAAAAAGTAAAAACATTATGGACAGAATGATGAAAAACAGGTTATAAAATGTTTTTGTGACAAACACTTGTGACTTTCCATTATCGGTGAATTCAAATCCCTATAATACAACTGATACATGTAAGAAATAACGAAACTGCCAATGGAATCATAATGTATAAGTACCAAGGTGATCTCTTATTTTCAATTAATTCGATTGTTTGAGAAGTCATATTCTAAAAAAAATCAAAAAAGTAGGATATATATTACTAAATATCAAATATTTACCGAGTGTTGAGCAGTTTCTTCGGAAGTTTCCTTGAGCTCTTCTTCAACTGGAACTTCAGTGACACCAGATGTTGATTCAGTGTGTTTGATGGATGCTGGTGTACTGAAATCTTCAACCTCTGAGCTCGTCTGCACAAATGAAACAGTAGCATTTATTACTTAACAATATGCGTTATTCAAATATTCAATTCATTAATATACATCATTGTTAGTGATGATGACAGAAGAGAATTCCACAAATAGTTACACAATTTGGATTTGTACAGTCACTACAGATACCCGCTAACGATTTGATAATCAGGGTACTAAGTCCACATTGTTCAACAATTAACTCATGACTTATTTGTGTTATGAAATTTGTGTTCTCTATGTCACATCTGGTCACACTCTGATTATGAGTCAATAAACGTATAATTGAGTGCTTTATTCAAGCACTCCATTCGGGTTACGTATTTCGAACAATGAATTCGAAACGATTTTCCATGACCTGAGAAATGGAAGACTGTAAAATCTCACCAAATATCGATAAGTGATACGCATACTTCAACTGGTTACGCTATTTTATTCAAACTCGTTTCATCGGTATTTTGTAACAATTCACATAGATCTGCGGTTAAATTTTGTGTTTCTGAAATAATCACGAATTGAATGAGCTGAAATATTACTATGTTTTCAAGCAAAGATGGCAAGCAACGTTTTGATCCATTGTTTATTGTTTCCATGGAGCGAAATCAATACGATTATATCTGACTAGATACAGTCAACGTATACAAAGCCTTGATTCAGTCACTAAGGGTGGAATACACGTCAGTTCTTGGTCGTAGCTTGTTCTTTCGAGTCAAACCGTTTACATGGAATATGGATTTTGTTGATATTGTAAACGACCTGTGAAGTTAAGACAATACTAACCTCAACATTGCAGTCATTTACTTTCAATATATGAGTATCCTGATCATTGCTTGCAATGCATTTCTCAGCTTTATAACACCAAATACATGTTGTATGCGGTGTTGTTGCTACTTGGCATGCTTCATTCGTTGTGTGTTTGAAACACATTGCTGTAAAAATAATAAGATGACCTCATTCAAGTTATCACACAAAAGGTAAGTCAATTAGTTAAAACATAAAACATTAACTCAATCACATAATGGTAGTTCTGCTATTGAATGACTATTTCATTCCATGGAAAACTGTCATCACAATGCATAATGCCATATTGAGTACACTTTTATCTGCATTAATATTTCACGATGCGATGTTGAATGAAACAACCTTGAATGTCAAATATGAACGATGAATTAGGACAAATGGCTTTGTTGGATTTCAATTACTTTTTACATTCAGACATGTACACACGATGCTGTCATCAAGTTCAACAAAGCGTACTGCATTGAATTTCTATACAGTTTCTGTACAGTTTCATTTAATGATATCAGTTTATGATCATACTCAATGCAAGAAAGACAGTGGTCCTTTGACTAAAAGTTCATTTTCAATTTTGTTAATTCATTCGAACAACAGAAGAAGAGTGCCATGGGTCATTTAATCATCAATGGCAATGTAATTTGGAAAGATTCAGTCTGCGTAATTTGATAGAGGATGTTTAAGTGTGTCGCCGTATTTCGTTAGACGAATATTGTAGGCGATCTAATCCATAGATAACAGAATGCTTCTCCCAGTAGTCAAAATATTATTTCAATAATCTAACACATTGTAAACTGCAAGCTGGTTTTAGTTACTGAGTGTTCATATTCATGCAAAGGAACACTATTTCATATTGTGAAAATCGTCAATAATTTTAAAAATGGTCAAGATAAATTGTTGTTTAGAGAATAAGCCTGTCTATACTTTCAGTTTATCGTATAAATATATGACAAAACAAAGATTTCGAAAGCCGTACAATCGTTTTCAAGGCAATCGCCGTTACGTGGTGTGTTATCGCAACTTCAGTGCCTCAGGAAAATTTGATATCACATGTACCAAAAGAATAAATTGACACTTTCCTCATCAGTACACAATCAACTAATTGACATTTAATGTTTTCGCAGAGTAATATCATTACATCTATCGTTTTTCATCTATGTTTAAGTACATTTTATCAATCTAATCAGTACAGTATTAATTGGGAATGGAAATTTTTATTTGGTCAGATAAAAGTGATGTATTCATGTGTGAAAATAATTGATACTGAATAAATAAAGTTAAACATACTTCCGATGACTTCATACTCCACTAACGTGCCACTTTTGATCCATTTCGCAGGAACCTTTATCTGAGGTAATTTCAAACCTTGTATGAAAAATTCAACAGAAAAAGATACCTCATTTTATTAGTTTTTAAGTATGAAAATTTGTTTGCATCATTTAAAGAAACTGAAAAATTTCCCCTGAACAATAGAGTAATGATCATCCAATATCTCGGTGAATAAGGTTTTAAAACGCTCTGAATTTCAAAAGTGATCAATGATCAACCAAAAAATGAAATACCAAAAACTGGGTGATGATTTGACTGATGGCTGCAAGTGTGACTTTCGTAACGTGATTAAGTGAGGCAATAAGCGCAAATGTCGTCTGTTTAATACCGTCCTTCATATAACCTTGTTTCGTTCGGTCAAATGACAAACATAAGTGTGAGACGTCTTCAATTATTCACCCACATCTTGGTTATTTTTCTCAGGAAATCTGAACAAGTGAGTGTCAGTAAATGTGAATCTTGTAATACATTGTCGAAGGAATTCGGTACAGAAAGTTGGAGTAATTTAGTAGGTTTCAGCGATTCGTCATTGCATGATTCGGTTGCACTGTCTTCCATAATCAGATGTGATAATGAACTTTCACTACCAGAAATGCGAACAATCTATTGAAAGTGAATAGTCAATATTCAGTAACCTTTGGACAGTGCAATTACAAATAGTGTCTCAATTGCATTTCACACAATTATCCACAACACTTCTTTAACATTTCTATCAACCGAATTCACACATGAAACAACTGATTAACGTATATGTTAGCAAGCTATATTAGATCGTTGTGTTAGAAAAGAGAAATTTTCTGTACGAACATACTCATAGCCGGTTACCAATAGAGACTAATATATCGCTAAAATATGACTGATGATATACGTCATTGTACATCAATATCTTTGCAAAATTCGTTGAAATGCCTTTTACCTGTATCACAGAAGATTTGGCCTATGATACCGATTTCAAGCCTTTTTTCTTGAATTTTGGGAGAAATCTAAAAAAACGTATATAAGGCGCACCTCAAAATCTGTCGACACAAAACTCTCTATATGAAAATCAATCACTAAACTAAAATGTCATCATTGAGATTATGTTAGTCACGTAAAAATCATACACAGGTATAGTTAGCATACTGATATTTCCAGTTTCTTAAAACGTATGTTCTATCTGGCTCACTGAGATGTTCTGTATCGCTTCAGTTGTCAACTCCAGTGAAGTTTGATGAAATGTGGAGACACACTACAAGATAATAGCTCCGTCAATTGAAATGGAATACGATTCCGAACAAGTGTAAATATGGTGTGCTCCGAATATTCAATAGTCAAAGTTCCAAAAAGCCGATCTTCGGAATATGAAATAAAGCTTGACAGAATACATTTATGTCCATCAAGTATTCCAAAATACACTGATTGTTACTATGAGGACGTCATTGGTTATTTTTATAAGCAGCTAACTCCTGGTTATTAGCTGTGTTTCACAAGTGCTTGGATGAAGTGTGTTATTTAAAGAATTATTTATTATGCCAAATAGTCTGCTTGCTCATTGAGAAATGTTGTTTTTTCTCTTTGCATCTCATTGAAACATCATACATTCTACTGTACTGCCTAGGTACTAAAGCTGTATTATCCTTTTATTATTCTGAAAACAACTAATCGTCAGGTTTTGATGGTGCAATCGGTATTCTATGGTGAATTCTGAAACAATCGACACTTACTACATGTTACATTAATTTTGAAGTGATTGTTGACAAGAAGGAATTTGTGAATTCACTTGCTTACGTAATGTAAAGATGTTTCAATCGATCAACTGACTGCGATGGTGATGTTTATTTTTTGGAATTTAGAAACGAATACATTGAGATATGTCGTCACAAAGAGTTCTTAATTTGAATGAATAATATTCTGCAGTGGCCACACGATGAATGGATGTGTAGATCGATATGTCTATAGAGAAATAGCTTTCTGACGAACGCACAATACAAATAATCTATTTTGATACGCAGACATCTCATCGGATCTTTCTGAAACCTGTATTCGTTTTCCTACAGTTGAATGAAGAATCCAATTTGATTTATTCAAGGTGATCTATGTATCACTTCTCAAATCTAGACTTTTCTAAATAATGTCAATTGTTCTCCAAGTCCTACACAACATATTCAATGGTGAGTGAATTTCATGTATAATTCTACACTTATTTCCCAGATGAGTAACATGTAATCAAACAACTATCCAGAGTTGACTTACGTGGACCACCATCGTTTGCTTTAAATGACCATTTGATAGCGACCAATTCCTCTGTATTAATGAAACCAAAGTAGATTTTCAGATATCTGCGTGATGAATATCTATCTTACTCATAAAAGTAACGTTTTACCACGGGTTGTATTTCCATACATAAGTTATCATCCACTTCTCAAGATATACATGAAATGGTGTGGTCAAATACCTAATCATCTCTTATGTGAACGTTCCAAAGGATACTGTCATTTCAGTGCCATGATCAACGTTTCGATCCAATCAACACAGAACAATATTTCACTTCCGTGAAATCTGCATCAAGAGCATTCGACTGAGTAGACGTCTTTTGATTTTCATCCGAGAAAAGACAAATTAAATCATTTTGTGAAATAATGTTGTTCATGAATTCTGATAACTGACTAAAATAAATGTGTGCAACCTTGACGTTTTAGGTGTTCTAGTTCGATTAAATCATTTTGCACTAGCTGACTGTTCATGGTCGCTCATTGATTAGCTGTTCTAAGTAATTTACTGTATTCGAAGATCATAATCATACGAATATGTTTATAAACATAGAGTTGAATATATAGTGATCAGCAGACAGAAACTCAGAGACACTGAACTTTTATAAATCAAGATAATGCTCGAAAAGCATTAGAGAACATGAAACAAAACTTACTGGTTCATAGTTTTCAATAATCTGAAGTGCGGTCTTTCATGATATCACATGTTGTTGCACATGTGATCAGTTCAATATACTGAATAAACTGAATCATTTAGTACACTAAGATGAATTTATGAGATATCTTCTCCTTTGTAGTTTTCATTGACTGAAGTGTAGATAATTTTTACTCCGGTTATAACGCCACTTGGTTTATCATATTTAATCGATCGGTGTGTGTTTATTTTGAAATGCTTCTTTGTTCTGTTTAACTTTATCACTTATCAATAATCAGTCGATGTTGTGAAAACATCGTTTGATACAAACATCACACAACCAAACCAATCATTGAGTAGTAGTTAATTATTGTGTGATAACCATGTTGTATATTAAATCATTTGGGCAAAATAAATGTGATTAAAAGAAATGAAACAAACTATTACTGAATAATATATGAGCTCACTGTCATTCGAAATCTCGAAGTGAGAAGGATTAATGTCTGATATTTTAATGAAAACTCTTCCTGCGAGAAAGACTATTGCGTCACGAGGCAAGCCCTCATATGGAATCCTGAAGGCCAGGGGAAAAAAGGAAGACCAAAGAACACCTTACTCCGAAAAATGGAAACGAACATAAGAAGAATGAACAAAAATTGGAAAGAACTAGAAATGAAGGCCAAGGACAGAGTGGGTTTGAGAATGCTGGTGGGTAACCTATGCTCCATTGGGAATTATAGGCGTAAGTAAGTAAATTGATTTAATTTGAATTACATTTGCAGCGGTTTTCCTAATAATTACTGTTAGGAATTGAATGCTAAAAAATACTTTGAATATCGGGTAAAGAGAAGAATAAACTATGAAATTGGTTACATCATACGGAATATTGATCGATAGAACTAATCAGAAATAAGTTCCAAGTAATCACCTGTTAGAAGTGATAACATAAGTGTAAGAAACAAACCATGACAACATGCGAGTTGGATTTTCAGAGAAAGTTTATTTGACTGAACTGACTTTCATAGAGGTAAGAGTAGTGATCATACACATAAATTTCATCGCTAACATTGAACAGCGTTGGAATGAGTTGAACAGTGGCTCCTAGTCAAGTGTGATTCGACAATTTGGTTAGGAATATTGTGAAGATGAAATTGTGTTGAAAAACTTAATATACAGTCATATTTGGACAGTGTATTTTCGAAACGTAATCCGATTTAATGTCCCTTAATTGTCTTCAGCTGTTTATTGACATTCCGATCAGTGTTATAGAACACAGTAGTTATCTGTGCAGATCTGTTAATAAATAGGTATAAATAAAAAATGATAAGAAGAATGCAGAATGTTGACGTATATTACTGTTCACCAAAATAGTAACAACAATACTTTGATCAATTTCCGTTGAAATCTGAAAAGAAGTAGTAGTATTCTGCTGTATAGTTGTGATGTTTTACAAGCTTATCAAACTGTTATATCTAAAGCGTTACGAATTAGCTAGTAGCGAACGGAACAAAGACTTGTGACCAGGGACCGATAAGCTAGCTACACTGACGCGACCCAGACCCAGATAACTATAGTAAGAAGTCCAAGTTGGAAGTGGGGAAGTTATATTCCGTAGCAGCCAGAAGCACAGCAATCAAATAAGGGAAAAGGTCAAGCGTATATATACAGCAGCAAATTGTCCTTCAGCATCATTAATAAATAGTACACACAAAGAAACAATAGACCAATAGCGTTTAAG
Organism: Schistosoma mansoni; assembly: GCF_000237925.1. NCBI lineage: Eukaryota > Metazoa > Platyhelminthes > Trematoda > Strigeidida > Schistosomatidae > Schistosoma > Schistosoma mansoni. Next base: position 210,591 of record NW_017385990.1, on the reverse strand, counting down.
ATAGTTTACAAGTGGGAAATATGACGTGAAGGTAAAAACAGCTAAATTCAAATTTCCAAAATAAAATTACCAAATTAAGCCAATTATAAAGTAAGTTCTGGGGATATGACATCCCCAACCCCTCCCCCTTTTAATAACGCACATTCTTCGGGTCCACTTGCATTCTGACTGTCTTTCACTGTTGGCGCAGTGACCATCTTCAAGACCTTTTGTGTTTCTTCATGCGTTGAGGCTGCCGGCAGATTAAATGTATCCAATAGCACGTCCAGCGGAATCTTTACTACGGTCGATGTGCGCTCTGGCGTTAAGCGCTTGCGTAGTTGATTTTGATGTCTTGTCCACCTGTCCGCTCCCACCTCAACCTCGTACATGAATTCTCCTACCCTTCTAACCACACGTGCTTCGATCCAAGGATCACGATTTGCTCTGTAGTCTCAAGAGAATACTGGGTATCCAACGTTGTACGTGGGTAGTTTCCGGGACGTGGTTTGTGATAGTGGTGGTGTGGTTTTCGGCAGCATCAAGTTGTGAACAGTCCTCAACCTTCTCCCCATGAGGATCTCTGCGGGGACTTCTGCTCCGGCAGCGTGTTGTTAGGGGTCGTTCTGTAGGCGAATAAAAAATTCTGCAGTGTCTCCACTGGTGTCCCCTCACCTTTTGACTTAATAAGAGCCCTCTTGAACGTATCCACGAACCTTTCCGCTTGCCCATTCGATTGTGGGTGATAAGGTGGGGCGCGAAGATGCCTGATGGTTAGGCGTTTGCAGAACTCTTTGAACTGCGCCGACGTGAACCGCGAACCATTGTCGGATACAATCACTTCCGGTAATCCGTTCCGTGCGAACAACTCAGTCAAATGTTTCAGCGTCTGGTTGGTCGTTGTTGGCGTGACGGGTACAATCTCCGGCCATTTTTGGTAGGCGTCGACCACGACAAGATAAGTGGTTCCGTTGACTGTACCGGCAAAGTCTACATGTATCTTAGACGAGGGTTACTCAGGCTGTGGCGATGGAACCGGCGGCACCTACACATTGGACTTTGCTGCTTGCTGACACTGAACGCATTTGTTTACTAGATCCGTGATATGCTGGTCCATGAGGGGCTAGTAAGCATAGCTTCTGGTGATAGACTTCATACGCTTTATTCCGGGATGACCAATGTGAAATTGTTTCATCACTTTTGCGCGAAGAGACTTTGATATTACCATTCTTTCACCAAACATCACGCAGTCGTTTACAATGCATAGTGAATCTCGCCGGTGATACAGCTGTTTCATGTCTCCATCGAAATTAACAGATGGCCACCAATTGATGATATAGCTCTTTGCCCTCTTGATGACGAGGTCAGTCCTTGATGCGTTTTGTATGTCTGACGTGGACACCGGCAACGCCCGTATTGCAGTTGTCAGATAACATTCTGCGTGATCTTCCACTGACAGAGATGCGATTACCATATTTTTCTCAGTCGCTGAATGATCATTAATGAGTCGTGATAAGGCATCTGCTTGAACAAATTGTCGGGTACGTCGATATTGTATTTTGAAATTGTAACTCAAGAGTACCAAGGCCCAACGCTGAAGACGATTTGCCGAGTGTGCTGGTATGCCAGACTCCAACCCGAAAATTGCGAGAAGAGGCTTGTGATTCGTAAGGAGTGTGAACCTCCGACCGTACAAAAATTTGTGGAACCGCCGCACAGCAAACACCAGGGCGAGAGCCTGCTTCTCTTTCTGGCTATAAGTTTTTTCTGCCGGGGTCAGCGTTCGGGATGCGTGCATGACAGCCTTCTCTGATGCTTCTGGAAACTGATGAGAAATGACGGCTCCATACGCTGAGGCATCTGCAGCTACAATGATCGGCATGCACGGATCATAGTGCGTTTATAACAATTTCGAGCTGATGATGGACTTCACATTACAAACTGCTGTATCACACTCTTTAGTCCAGTTCCACGTACTGTTCTTGGTCAGTAGACCATTCAGTGGGGCACGAATGTCATGCATTGGAGGGACGAACGCGGCATAGTAGAGACCAGTCCCAAGAAGGAACGTAGTGCGGAGATATTCGTGTGCGTGGGCATCTGTCTTATCGCTCGGACGTTTTCAGGATCTGGTCTGCGGCCGTCAGCATCAAAAATAAACCCCAAACACTTTGCGGACCGTAATAAAAACTGGCATTTCTCAGGTCATAATCGGAACCCGTTTTCACTGATGCGTTTCAGTACCAATGTCGTTCGTTCCTGTAGCTGTTCTAACGTTGCCGCAAAAATTAGAATGTTGTCAAGGTAAGCCGCGACTCCCGGGATGCCAGATAAGATAGTATCCATTAATTGTTGGAAAATAGATGGTGCAGTCTTGACACCGAATGGTAAACGGTTGTACTGAAATAAACCACGGTGAGTGTTGATAGTAAGCAGCTCCCTCTATGCTTCGTCTACTTCAACTTGCAAATAAGTATCAGCAAGATCCAGTTTTGAGAAGAATTTTCCCTCATTCAGCATCGTAAACAAATCTGCAGGAACTGGTAAGGGATAGTGATGTTGTTCAAGGGCTGCATTTAGACCTGTAGAAAAATCAGCACATGTTCGTACGGTGCCGTTTGCCTTCTTGACGACCACTATCGGTGCTGCCCAGGCGGAGTAAGAAACAGGAGTAATTACTCCTTGTTAATGGAGGCGGTTTAATTCTTCATCTACTGTAGGTAACGTCGCATAAGGCACGGGTCTTTTGGGACGAAAGACAGGCTCCAGCTTTAAAACGAAGCGTTGCTTTTATGGCAGAACACTGTCCCAAAGCAGGTTGAAAAATCGATGAAAACTGCGCCATCAGCTTCCTGGTATACGATTCAGTGTCATGAGGTCGTGATTCCATGTGGCATATGGTATTTAGTGGGACATCAGCCAATTTCAGTTGATCGAACCAGTCTAAACCAAGTAAATTTAGATCAGCCGGAGTTATATGACATACCCCGGTAAACGACGAATCCCGGAAGGTTACTCTACATTCCAATTGTCCTGATAAGTACAGGAAATTACCACATGCAGTACGAGGTTTTTGTGTTGTTGTTGGCATACGTGGTCTGCCCATTTTAATCCAAGATTTTTGTGAATGAATCGTCACGTCTGATGCTGTGTCTATTTGCAATCTAAATGGATGTCCGTTAATATTAATGGTAATAAATTTTCTCTCACCTGAGGTTGAGTTTTGACAGGTTGCTACAGCACTCAATGAATTTGTGCACGGCTTGGGAGCAGACTTTCCAGTACTTCTGGGGCGATTCGGCTTTTTATTTTGGCAAAATCCATCTTTGTGGCCCACAGCAGTACACTTCCTGCAACGATGTTGTTTATACGGGCAGCTGCGAACATAATGCCATGCATCACAGTGCTAGCATGGAGCAGGAGGATTCGTCTTTGCTTCTTGGACTGGGTTAGAGTGAGATGAACTAGGTATATCTGGGGCGGATTTAACAGGTTTCGTTGAATGTTGGACTACATGTACTTCAGGGCGATCAGAAACACCACGTTGAACCATAGTAGTGCCATGCTGCAGATTAATTAGACGTTGATATTCGTTAGCAATATCATTACGAGTCAGCTTAGGGTCTTGATCCAATCGACTGAGCAATCGTGTTCTAATGTCACTGAACTTTTGCGGTTGGAGGCTGCAGATGAGAATGAGGGCTTTAAACTGATCTTCAGTTAGCGACTTCAACCGAAAACGTTCGCATTCGCGGTTGATAGTGCCCACATGCGTCAGAAAATCGGTGTCTTCGTTCATAGTCAGCTTCAAACATCGGTAGCGTGTGTTGAATAGCGAGGAATTATCTCCGAACTGTTGGCTCAATGACTGGACAGTGTCTGAGAATGAGCGATCGCGTGTGTTTAGAGGCAGAATCAGGTTACAATATTTATCAAGTTCACTAGGATCCAGCTTTCGAAACAGCAAACGGACTTTCCATGCATCATCTTGATTGGCAAAATCAAATCTGAATAAATCTTCATAACGCCGAAATCACATATCAAACGTAACATTATATTCAGGATCGTAACGAAACTCAGAAATGCTGCTGGCAATACCATCAACTGAAGGTGCAGTAGTGGTAGGATTAGAACTGCTTGGTTGGCTATTGGTCGTAATTTTTGTTTCTTCTAGCATCTGGATAAGCTTCATCTGCTGTTCGAACAATAATTCCACTTTTGCAGGATCCATATTTGCACCAGCCTCGTCGCTAATTGTTATATCTGAAGCGTTACGAATTCACTAGTAGCGAACGGAACAAAGACTTGTGACCAGGGACCGATAAGCTAGCTACTTTGATGCAAAATGATAAAGAGAAGAATGCAGAATGTTGACGTATATTACTGTTCACCAAAATAGTAACAACAATACTTTGATCAATTTCCGTTGAAATCTGAAAAGAAGTAGTAGTATTCTGCTGTATAGTTGTGATGTTTTACAAGCTTATCAAACTGTTATATCTAAAGCGTTACGAATTAGCTAGTAGCGAACGGAACAAAGACTTGTGACCAGGGACCGATAAGCTAGCTACACTGACGCGACCCAGACCCAGATAACTATAGTAAGAAGTCCAAGTTGGAAGTGGGGAAGTTATATTCCGTAGCAGCCAGAAGCACAGCAATCAAATAAGGGAAAAGGTCAAGCGTATATATACAGCAGCAAATTGTCCTTCAGCATCATTAATAAATAGTACACACAAAGAAACAATAGACCAATAGCGTTTAAGATAGTTTACAAGTGGGAAATATGACGTGAAGGTAAAAACAGCTAAATTCAAATTTCCAAAATAAAATTACCAAATTAAGCCAATTATAAAGTAAGTTCTGGGGATTTGACATCCTCAATACGAACACAATCAAAGTTGTTGAAATCTAGCTCAATGGAAATAAAGTGGAAGTACGTAAATGAAAAATTGTGATTTAAGTGCTCTGAGTAAGAAGAGTAATTTCATACATTTTCTTTCCTCAAAAGCCGGAATAATATGCACTGACGAAACAGAGGATGATTGGCTGAATATAATCTTACGAACAGTTCAGAAGAGTCTCTTCAACCTGATGTCAATTGGTTGTGATAAGCTGCGATAAAGAGAGAGAAAATGATGCGTGATTTGAGTTCCATATTGTTGATCGCTGATTGTCTGTTATCTTACTTGTTTTTGTATATTGTCTTCTCTTTTTTGATGAACTTCGCATTAATCTTTTACATCTCTACATTACTGGACAACATAATGTGTTTGGCTACAAGCATATATGGTTGAAGTGAACTAGAATATAACATTGTTCAAGAAGTTGTTGTTCGCGATGTACCGTAGCGATTCACACTGAAGACTATTGCTTGACGACTCAAACAGGAAGGTGCATTTGAATATCACATATAATCATCATATCTACTATTTCAGTTATTCCGATTCAATATTTGTTTTCACATATGAAATATTTTTATCAATGTCACAGTAAGAATAAAAATAGAGTAGACTACCTGCTGACTTGAGATGTTATTTGTAGAAATGTCAGTGATTGTACTTTGTTGTTGTTTATCATCATATTCTATCTAAATGATTGAATAATATTGTTTTCTCTTCTGTAAAATGAGCCTAATATATAACTACAATATAATGAGGAATGTGGTTTACTAATGATGCTTTCATACGATTGACAATCAACTACGACTACAGTACAAATTTATAAGAATATTTCATATCACTAATAATTATCACTTTTCTATAGAGAGAGTGAAATGAGAACAAATAGTTTTCATATTGATTCAAGGATGATATCGCTTCAGATGTGAATGAACACTGTAACCATTGGCCAACTAATTTCAAATGAGTTTAGTGAAGGTTTTCTTATAGAAATGTCCATTTTTGATATCCCCATTTAATTAATCCATGGAACTATACCTCCCATGCCTCAAGACTTGACTTGTAAATACGTCCCATGTATATTGACTATGAGATTGTTGTCAATCATCTTTTTCACATAACCCACATCATGTTCTATGAATGACAGATGAAATAGGTATCTATATTCAATATTCCGGATAATTTCATTCGACTATTGAAAAAAATGTATGTTTGTGTTGGATATTGATTGATTTGGATATTCTAGTGTTGTGGAAGGAAGCCATTTACACAAAAATCCGAATACAAATTGAATTATAGTTCATAATGAAATTTTATTGGTCATTTTGCAACAGAATCAAAAGGGAATTTTCCGTAAGGACGATTGGTAGTTGATTAACTTAATAGCTTGCCAAGTATGTCGGAATCCATGATTTCAAATTTGTATATTGAATTGCATTTGATGAGGAGATACATTGATTGATTAGGGTGATATTCGTTGTTTGTAGTCTGTCAGAAGATATCCGTGAAACGGGTTTGTGTAATTCAGTGAGAAATACCCTCACATATGAGAAAAACTAATACTCTCTATGGGATGAAAAGAAATATCAATCAAATGAGAAGAGTAAGGACTAATTACTGTGATACTCGAGTCGAAACTCTTATCTGACATGACAGCGATATTTAAGTGTCTTGATGGATATTTTCATTTGAGAATATTCACAGATTTTAAAAAACTCACCGCAGTTATAAATTCTTTAAGTGCAAGAATGAATAATGTGGCAGAATAACACGAATTCCTTGTATTTCGCGGTTTCTCGTCATCCGCCAACAAAAAATTATTATAAGATTCAAACAATCTTCATCTTCGTGACATCAGCTATTGTGTTGATGACTTAAAATTCTTGAAGATGAATTACTTACTTACTTACTTACTTACGCCTGTTACTCCCAATGGAGCATAGGCCGCCGACCAGCTTTCTCCAACCCACTCTGTCCTGGGCCTTCTTTTCTAGTTCCATCCAGTTCTTGTTCATTCTTCTCATATCTGTCTCTATTTCTCGGCGTTATGTGTTCTTTGGTCTTCCTCTTCTCCTTTGACCTTCAGGATTCCATGTGAGGGCTTGTCTTGTGACACAATTGGGTGACTTTCTCAAAGTGTGCCCAATCCACTTCCAGCGCTTCTTCCTGATTTCTTCCTCCGCTGGAATCTGGTTTGTTGTCTCCCACAGTAACTTGTTGCTGATAGTGTCTGGCCATCGGATCCGAAGTATCTTGCGTAGACAGCTGTTAATAAACACTTGTAACTTCTCGATGATGGCTTTCGTAGTTCTCCACGTCTCCGCCCCATACAGAAGAACTGTCTTGACATTTGTGTTGAAAATTCTAACCTTGATGTTGGTTGACAATTGTTTTGAGCTCCAGATGTTCTTCAGTTGTAAGTATGCTGCTCTTGCTTTGCCGATCCGCGCCCTCACATCTGCATCTGATCCATCGTGTTCATCAATGATGCTGCCCAGATATGTAAAGGTTTTCACATCCTCCAAAGCTTCTCCGTCAAGTGTAATTTGATTGGTGCATATTGTATTGTATCGGAGAGTCTTGCTTTTCCCTTTGTTTATATTGAGACCTACTGCTGCTGAGGCTGCTGCCACACTGGTCGTTTTCTCCTGCATTTGTTGTTGCGTTTGTGATAGAAGAGCCAGATCGTCTGCGAAGTCTTAATCGTCCAACTGCATCCTACCTGTCCACTGTATCCCGTGCATTCCTCCAGATGTTGACGTCTTCATGACCCAGTCGACCACCAGGAGAAAGAGAAAGGGTGAGAGTAAGCAACCTTGCCTAACACCGGTCTTTACTTCAAACGAGTCGGTGAGCTGACCTCCGTGGACGATTTGGCAGTTTAGTCCATCATAGGAGTTCCGTGTGATATTGACTATCTTCTCAGGCACGCCGTAGTGTCGAAGAAGCCTCCATAGTGTCGTCCTGTCCACGCTATCAAATGCCTTCTCGTAGTCGATGAAGTTGATGAGGAGTGATGAAATCCATTCGATTGATTGTTCCACAATGATACGTAGAGTTGCGATTTGATCTGTGAACGATCTATCTTTACGAAATCCAGCTTGTTGATCTCGAAGTTGGGCGTTCACGGAATCCTTCATCCTGTTTAACAATACTCTGTTGAAGACTTTTCCTGGTATTGAGACAAGAGTGATTCTCCTACAGTTGTCGCACTTGCTAAGATCACCTTTCTTTGGTATCTTGATCAAAAGTCCTTTTTTCCAGTCTGTTGGTACTTGTTCTTCGTCCCAAATCTTACTGAAGAGGATGTGTAGTATTTTGGCAGTTGCTGCTACATTTGCTTTCAGTGCCTCTGCCGGGATGTTGTCTGGTCCCGCTGCTTTGCCGCTCTTGATTTGTCTAATGGCCATGCTGATCTCTTCAATTGTTGGTGGGCCAACATCGATTGGGAGGTCTATGGGTGCTGCTTCGATGTTGGGAGGGTTCAGTGGGGCTGGTCGATTCAAGAGTTCTTCGAAGTGTTCTACCCACCTGTTCCGTTGTTCTTCAATGTCGGTGATTACTTTGCCTTCCTTACTTTTCACTGTTCTTTCTGGCTTAGGGTAATTTCCTGCAAGTTTCTTTGTTGTATCATACAGTTGTCTCATGTTTCCCTCTCTTGCAGCCTTTTCCGCTGTCATCGCTAAATCTTCCACATATTTACGTTTGTCGGTTCTGATGCTCCTCTTCACTTGCTTGTTTGCTTCTGTGTATTCTGCTTGTGCCTTGGCTTTTTCTGCTCTTGTTCGGCTGGTATTTATTGCTGCCTACTTGTTCCTCCTTTCTTCAATTTTATCTAGTGTATCAACAGTGATCCATTCCTTGTGATGGTGCTTCTTTTGGCCCAGAACCTCTTGACATGTTGAAACGATTGCTTCCTTGATACCTTTCCAGTTGCTCTCCATATTATTTCCCTCTCCATTGAGTAGATCATGAAAGACCTTGAACCTGTTGCTGAGGGCTATGTTGAATTTGTTGAGTTTGTCAGCATCTCGAAGAAAGGCCGTATTAAACTTTTGTGATATTGTCCGTGCCATTGTCAAGTGCTTCTTGAATTTAAGTTTCATCTTGGCGACCAACAAATGATGATGGGATGCTATATCAGCTACTCTTCTGGTTCTCACATCCTCCATCGTCCTCCTGAACTTTTCGTTGATGCAGATGTGGTCGATTTGATTCTGTGTAGTGTGACCCGGTGAAATCCAAGTGGCTTTGTGTATGTTTTTGTGTGGGAATATGGTGCCCCCTATGACCAGTTTATTGAAGGCACATAGGTTTGCAAATCTCTCACCATTTTGGTTCCTTTCTCCCAGTCCATGTCGTCCCATGACGTCTTCGTATCCAGTGTTGTCCATTCCAACCTTGGCATTGAAATCTCCCATCAGAATGATCAGGTACTTGGTTGGGCACTTCTCGACGATCGACTGCAGCCTATCGTAGAATTGGTCTTTAACGTCTTCATCGTAGTCGTTGGTCTGAGCATGGCATTGGATGACGTTCATTGTAATGCACTTTCTCTTTGTTTTGAAGGAGGCTTTGATGATCCTTGGTCCATGAGATTCCCATCCAATAAGTGCATTTTGTGCTTTTCAGGACAGCATCAATGCAACTCCTTGTGTATGTGGGGCATTTTCTTCTTCATGACCGGAGTATAACAGAAGTTCTCCTGAAGATAGTCGTTGTTGTCCAACCTGCGTTTAATGTGTCTCACTGATTCCAAGCACCTCCAGGTTGTATTTTCTCATTTCTGCAGCAATTTGGAAGACTCTTCTGGTTTCCCACACTGTCCGGACATTCCATGTACCTATAAAAATTGTTGCTCTGGTTGTAAGAAGGTGCATCGGCCTCATGATCCTCGAAGGAACTCGGCTTTCATCATGAGACGTCATAATTATTCCTTCTACTCCTGGGGCAGAGTTTAAATCGTTTGAATGACTTTTTCTGGTTGGCGTTTTTTTAGCGAGTTGATTTTCTACGGGATGGGGTCGCTAACCCCATTCCCAACCCTCCTCCTTTACCCGTACTTGGGACCGGCAGTAACCCCCAGAGGAGCTACAGGCGGAGTTTTGAAGATGAATAGTAAACGAAAAATGCTCATTTGACTACGGTTTACTGAAGCGAACGGCGTAAAATCACTTGAAATAATTTCAGCTACCAACGAGAAATTAGTTGTAAATATCTTCTGACCTTCATCAACTTATTCTCATATGTTTCTCATGTGTTTAATCCGTTTCTGACATGGATTATGGAGCTAAGATGGATAAACACATGGTTACTTGATATTGTGGAAAGATACGTTTTACAGTTGATCAAGTGTGTGTTTTTATTCAATAATCATCAGAGGTTGATAAGAACAGTTCACTGAAGTAGATAAAATCGTTCAAGAATATAAACCTTCTAGATATGTCTGTCGTTTGATATTGAAATTAATTTTGTATATTAACGGAGGTGTCAACCTTCTTACTTTTCAACATGAGAATATTCAACCTTTCAAATATGCTTGGAAATTCTTCCGTTATAATTATTATCATTATGTTTGTTATCGTTGTATTCATTAAATTCATTGAAGCATCTGTCTGCTCACTACTTTTTATTCTTTGTACATGTTGTTGTATCCCAACTCGAACATTCATTCGGCTGTCAGTTGATTGATTTATTTCTGGATCACTGTATTTGTCGCCTGAGACATTCAAATAAAATAAATGATAACCACACAGTATTCTTTAATAGAACAGAGATATGTTAGATAATTTAACAAAGTCATCATCATTATAATGATACAGGGTGAGGAAATGTTCAGCTTTATATCAAAAATGACAAAAACGTTAAGTGGTGATGTTTTTATGTCTGTTTCTAGGAGGCCCGCATAGCTTGTTCAAGCTTCCGGACATGCCTGTTTGTCCGTTCTTCTTGAGTCCGATTTCTATTGACACTATGATTATGAATGATAAATTTGAGAACTATCGACAGACCAGCGTGATATGTATATTTCCTAGTATATAATTGCTAAGTAACTTAACTATTCATATTCATGTTCCTTTTATTATGAGCTTTATATTGACCTATAGAGTATTATTATACGATATGCCATTTTCGAGTTATCCCCGATCTATTGAATACTGTTCCACCCTCTATTCACAAGGACATTTGGCTGAATCTTGTAAAATGTTATTTTATATTTTACGGTATAATGTGCTCAGTCTGTTTGGCATATAAACCCAGTATGTTTGAGAATTATCATTTATATTGCAGAGGCTGTTATTAGTGTTCTAGACCTAACAGCCTGGGTTAGGCATAAAGCAGGTCCGATACGCTTTATAGACTGCTCGTATGGATTTCATGTGTCACTGTCACAATCGACAACTCGCTGCTCTCTGATTGGCGGGAATCATCACGTTCATATATCAAACAGGGCAAGCACACACTCACACATTATAACAACTGGCAATGTGGTAAAAAGTAATCGAACCAAAGTCAGTCTGCGATTGGTTGGAAATCAGAAAGTTATTTCCTGCAATCAGCATTCAAAATTGTCGTTACAGTCCTTGAACGACATTGACCATTAGTCATACGGTAAAAAATGGCCCTAACTTCCGATCAATTGCAGTTGTTATTCCAGCGACAAGAGCAGCGTTTTAAAAATAGTCAGTTAGGACTCATTGACAAATTACACGCAAAGCCGCTAAATCATCGATGCTTTGTGAGTGCGTCTGGAATTTCACGCATTAATTTCAAAATTACGAACATAAGTGGTAATTGGTTGCAGAATGAATGAATATGGGGATGAAAGCCTCGATGAATGCGTGACAAACAGTTACTTAAGCGAAGCAGGAGTAGTCATACATGATCAGCCCTGTTGTTCAGTATTGTCTGTTTCAGAGATGTGCCCTATACTTGGTTAAAATCATAATATCCCCGAAACAGAACGTACAAACAATGAATAGTCTAGTGCACAGAAAGATAATATTTTGATAATTGCCCACAAAATTGCTGAAACAACCGCCCATATAGAAACAGAAAATTGGAGCAGTACACTGAATGCAGCCAGAACGATTGGAGCTACCAATATTATTACTAATGACACTACTCCTACCACTCTTATTACGATGTATGTCGATGGCTTTACACAGTGTGAACTGGATTCAGCACGTGCAATGGCATGCAGACACACTAAGTGGATAAGTGTCAATCAGACAGGATGAAACACACTCTCCCTCACTCACTCATCGTCTCAACGTGTTACACTTCGTATTTTGTCGAAGCAGATAGTGATGGATTGATTGACAAGGTGTTGAGTGGTGAGTGGTTGTGTGGTCGATTGATTGAGTGGATGTGTGAGTGATTGAGTAGTGTGTATTGTGTAGTGTGATGTAGTGTGTATTGTTGTGGTGTAGTGTATCTGGATGATGGTGAAATGGAATGTTGATATTGATGAATAACGTTTGTGTGATCCCAATCATTTTTCATGTGGCCGAGCGGTCTAAGACGCTGCATTGTGCACCAACTTCAAACGGCGTCAGTTCGAATCCCACCACTGACATACTTATCCACAACCACTTTCATCACACTATCACATACATACTACCACAAACACACAATCACAGTCGAACATCATCACAGTCATCATCCACAACAACAGCAAATGCTACCACTACTACTACTTCTACTACTTATATATATATATATATATACAAGTAGTATATTTGTCGAGTCAGGAATGGAATGTCTGGAAGCAGCAAAAATTCGTGAATTTCCAGGAGGAATGAACATTAACAGAAAGTCATTGCTATTGAAATGAAGGAACAATGAATTGTGAGACGGTCGATCGACATTTGCGAAGGAACAGTCAAGTTTCATTGATATTTTGCAAATTAGTTATTTACTGATTTTCATTCACAGTTTGCTAAAATATTCTACAATTTTCACTTCGAATACATTGGATTGTATCCACTCGTGTTGTTGTACACTGTACTTCTACTACTACTTCTACTTCTACTACTACTAATACTACTACTACCATTACAACTACAACTACAAATAAAACGAAAACTAAAACAGTACTACAACCACAAATGAAACCCTGGTCATCACTTCACATTCTCACTCCTTCCCGTGTCTCTTCCACACTTCATATTATTCGTTCACAACACCAACCAATCACACTGCCTTACAAAGCCCCACTCTTACACAACATCGTATCTTCACTGTATCCAACTACTATTACTTTTCATCTTCAAGTGTCGTATTAGCTACTTTCACGCTGATGAAGGCTGTTCGTTGGTCATAAATACACTTTCATGCAGATGACGATAAACCTTGATGTACGAGTTATTCATGTTATTCTGCCACATTCATTGTTTTTGCACTAGTAGAATTTACAGCTGAGGGGAATTTTGAGTTCTGTGAATACTGTCAAATGTAGACATCCATCTAAACTGTCTCAAAACGTCATGTTGATCATATAATGTGCAAGGGTTACATTCCTGCTTTCACCCATTGTGCTTGTCGATGAACATTTATGTGGATCTAAGCAACAGTGTTGTTGTTTTCAGGCCAAACAAATACGGTACATTAAGAATAATATATTCTTGTCACACAGTATTATCTTCTGGATCAATTAAACCCTTCTTCTTTGTTTTCAAACACTTTATGGTCTCGAATAAAGTGAAAATGTTAAAGATGAGTGTCCAGTTGATTGTGATGATGACAAAATTCTGACTTATAAGCCAAAAAAATCTGTGAACTGTAATCTCACATTACATTCTCTGGCGGACTATCACCAATTGGCATTAAAACGAATGACGACATTTCAGTGAGGAAAACGTATTTCTTGATAATATTGCTTTATTAAGTTGTACAATCGTATTTATGGGTGATTTATCAGTCCTGTAGTAGTCTGTGTTATTGACTCGAAAGAATCAATAATCTTCAAGTGTATCAGGTTATAATCTGTGGAGGGAATTATGATATATCAGTGTGTTGAGAGTTTCCAATCAATGTCAGTAGACTTGAGTTATAAGCCATTCTTTGTGGAATGTTTGACTGATTATATTAAGTTCATGAACAGATGTGTCTTCAAGTTCACATTTGTTTGTTCCCTGTAAATTGAGATGCCATTGTATGATGGAAAACGATATAAGTTGATCTCTCTACTCACTGCACTCAAATCTTATATTTACCTGTTGCATTTCTCTGCTGCGGCCTTATACACCTTGACTACAAATTTGAATATGTAACTGTTTGAGTATACTTGGTTGTGCCTTGATCCCTTCCTTAAGTATGGCAGGCGAACTATATAAAGCAAATTATAAGTGGACCACAAAGAATGGCCATTGCTTTTCAAATTCAATAAACTTTTGTCTTTCAGTATCTGTAGACCAGCATCATTCAAATCATCATTACAGCACATTTCAGAGTGGTTCACCTGACAGACAAATTCTTCAGCACTAACTGTGAAGTAAACGTGCCTTATAAAACTGGAATTCAATGTGCAACGCTGAAATTTTACAATTTACACCTGCTCTTACTCGCCATGTTATATAGGGGTACTACCCCTGGAAAGTCGGAAACATAAAAATTTCGCAAATGCAATAAAAATGATCTTGGTGGTGTTGTATTAGTATTCCTACACCAGACAATGGGTTTTAAGCGTTCTAAGGCATTAACGCTGATTCAGGCTGCCTGGTTATTTCACTTACTAACCAACATTTGTGTTGTATGTAGTATAAGCTATATTGCCATGTTCAGCTGAAGGTGTTATCTGAGACTGGAGGTTGGCCATTGACATTATGGATGGTTTTGCATCACTTTTCAGAAGCCGACACCATCCACACTTCCATACGACATTCCAAACGCATATTCCACACTAAAGTAACGAATAGGACTTACAACTGTTCGCCTACCCGACCTGCCCACATCGTTATAACAAGTAACCAAATGGAACCTTCAAGGAGACATACCTTACGTATATCCCTCCAACAGATCCGTTATTAGTACGAACTGTCACTGTCCTAACCTTTCCGTCGTCGTCTGTTTCATAACTCTCAACTACTCCTAAAGGCCACTTTACGCGGTTGGAAATATCTGAAGTCACAATTACTACTTCTCCTGGCTGGAATTTGCGATGCTCAACTAACCATTTTTGACGAGTTTGTAAGGTCAGTATATACTCCCTCAGACACTTTTTCCAAAACACATCAGCTAGATAATTCACCTGTTTCCAACGTTTGTCATATAATTCTGATGCTGCTTTCGTCGACTGTGCCGTCGCATTCTTTCAACAAAAGCAAACTATTCGGTGATAATCCTAGTTTGTTGTAAGCATCCTGTACCATTGAGGTTAAGGGTCGATTGTTCAATATCCTTTCAATTTCAATTTAAAAAATGCCCAAAGTTTCATCATTCAACGTTTGTTCCCTAGTGATAAATAATAATAGTCTACGTATCGACCTTATCATTCTTTCAAACACTCCTCCACTATGGCTGGATAACGGAGGGTTAAAATGCCATTGAATCTGCCTCGCTGACATTTCATTACTTATCTTTTTTTGGTATCACTGCCGAACACATCTCCTTAGTTCAGAGATTGCATCCACGAAGTTTGACCCGTTATCGCTGTAGATTTCTGCAGGATTCCCCCTTCTTTTAATAAAACGTATTAGGGCTATCACGAATGAATCAGTATTCAAACTATAATTCATTTCCGTATGCACTGCACGTGTATGCAAACAAGTAAATATACACCCATACCTTTTTTATAGTGACCTTCCTTTTTTTGACTAAAATAGGTCCAAAGTAGTCCACTTTTACAGCCGTGAAACTATACTAGCTTGGTTTCACTCTACATGCAGGAAGCGGCGCCATCAGTTGTTATCCTGAGTTCGTCGTGAACCGTCGACAGATCACACACTTCCCTATCACTTACCTGACCGCACTGAGCCCTTTTACTATCCAATAGTATTTTCGAATTTTAGCAAGTACTTGAGAAGTCCCTGAGTGTCCCTCCTCTTTATGATGATGTTTGATTATCATTTCTGTCACTAAATTACGACTAGGTAAATATACTGGATGCTTGAAGGCATTAGGGTAATCGGAATAGTTTAGACGACCTCCGACACATAGTAACCCATCAAGCATTATAAGCGACAAACGCTTCAGATTATTATGACTATTTACTTTAATGTTGTTCTTAAATTCACTAAGTAATCTTTCGTACACCTGTTTCTGGACCATCATTAAGACCTTACGCTTGGCACTTTCAAGCTCCTTGACCTTCAGGCATCCTAAATGGACAGATCATTCACAAACCGGCGAACGAAGTATCATCCATTATTCTATGAACCTTCTTAGCCAAGCTACCGCACTGACTAAACTTAACCAGTCTGAGTAATAAGAAATAATAGGAAACTTGTCATAATTCACTCTACTCAAATCAATCACAGCAGTTTTTCTTAACTCGATATTGTCAGGAATAGTTTGTGGACAGTCGTCAATAGCTTTACCGAAATCGGCACGCAGTTAAGTAGGGCATTTAATCCACAGTTCAAGATCGGCCAATTTCGGTATACCTCTCGAGGTGCAATCCGCCGGGTTCTCCGACGATTTGACATACGTCCATTGCTCAACATTTTGTATACTGGTGTAAAATAGCGAGACGATTAGCTATATAAGTACTATATCGGTTTCCTGTATTTTTAATGTAATACAACACTATCATGGAATCAGTTTGAAAACTAACTTCGCAGAAGAAATTGGGAAAGCTTCTTCGTAGGACTTCACTCAGCCTTACGCTTAAAACTGCTGCTGCCATCTCAAGCCTCGGTATAGTGACTAGTTTGATAAGTGCTACCCTGGACTTGCTGTACAGCAAGATACAATACGGCGGTTCGTTCAAATAACTGACTTGTGCATATGCCACTGCTCCATAACCAATCTCTGAGGCATCACTAAACAAATGTAATTCCACCCGTGCGTTAGGTTCGTCTACTTTATTCTTGATTTCTCGAGGTATTACAAAGTGACCTATCTGTCACATAAAGTTCACCCAGTTAAGCCAAATCGATATATAAGTCTCATTCACCGGCTGATCCCAGCCTATTTGGGACTTACATAACCTTTGCAGTAGAAGTTTGACCGTGAGACAGACTGGAGAAATTAGGCCCAAAGGATCAAAGACAGAAGATACCAAGGATAGAATACCTCTCCTTGTCAACGGCCTTTCCGGTGCGTCGAAGTGGAACTTGAAAACATCCTTTTCGCAACCCCATTATACACCTGGGGTTCTATGAATGACATCACAACTCTTTGACATTTCCATCAAAGGCGCTTCCTTGCACACCTCAGGCAAAACGGTCCTAACTTCTTCCGAATTGATTACCCATTTCTTTAATGTGAAACCACCTTCACACAATAATTCACTCACTTGCTTAACAAAGTTCTTTGCTTGATCACAAGTGGAAAAGGATACCAAGCAATCATCCACATAGAAGTTGTCCCTAACCACCTCTACGGCATAGCTATCATATCCATCCGAGAATGATTGAGCGGTCCTGTTCAAGGCAAAGTTTGCACAGAACGGCGATGACGTTGCTCCAAATGGATGAGCGGCCATTTGAAACTCGGATGGGTCTTTCGACATGTCTGCCTCCTGCCATCATAGCAATCTGAAAGCTCCTTGATCAGATTCAGGGACCTTTACTTGCATGAACATTTCTTCAACGTCTGCACAGATGGCAATTGCTTTTTTGCGAAAACGCAATTATATACAAACTAGCTCTTAAGTTGTGTCAGGTCATTGATAAATCATATCATTCAGTGAAACCCCAGCACATTTAGCAGTACAATCCAGCACCACTCTCAGTTTTACTGATTTTTTCGGATTTATCATCGCGTGATGAGGTAAATACCGACGAGGGAGATATTCTGACCTCAACTGTATTTCAGGGACCTTTTCCGCATAACCTTTAACAAAATTACTTTCAATACTTCTGAAATTTCTGGAGTGTAGTTTGCTATCCTTCACAACCTACGCTTCAAACTAAGTAATTTACTGCCTGCTACTTCATAGTTTCCCGTCTTTGTGTTTCGATTCGTTTTCCATGGTATCGGAACCACGAAGTGACCACTGTCGAAGAAAGTACCCCTTTCCACTATCTCTGTAGCTGCTTGGTCCTCTACTGATACACATCGGCGAATTCTACATCATAGAGCTTACGGAATTGGTCTTCCAATGTCTGCACCTTACTCATACAATTACCAACTCTTTTCTTCAAGCCTGAAAATGATGCAGGTCCAAATACAGTCCAACCGAGCAGAGTTTTCACTGCGTAAGGATTTTTTCTTCCACCCCACCGTCGATGGAGTACCCAATGGGCTTCTGGAACGTCACAACCTATCAGTAATACGACTTCGCCAGAATCTAGAATATCTAAGGGCACATCATCTAAATGTGGCCGCTTGAATAAGCTGCTCACTACTGACTTCGTTGACTGATGCCCTGGTATTCGCGAGAAAACCAGAGCTCCATCAATCCTAACATGCTCGGATCGATCTAAAGAGTATACTTCAAAAGGCGCCTTTGTAACCCTTGATGTTTTTTTACCGCTTACGGTTTGTACTACCACTGACGCCTGATCCTCCTTCAGCCCAAGCAACTTCAAACAATCTGACCGGATCAATGTTACTTCAAAGCCATTATCCAAAAGTGCGTAGCCTACAATTTCAGCATTCCCTGATCTCAACCGCACGGAGATCATTCACAGTCATACATGATCATCTAAGGATTTAGTAAATCCGCAACAGTTTTCCGCACTGTGTTTTTCCTCTGATCTGCTGACTGTCGAATCATTGTGTAATAGTGAGTGGTGTTTCTTCGTACATTTGTCGACGGCACAGCGTTTCCTTAATCTACATTCGTTAGCTTTATGGCCTTGTTTAAGACACGCGA
This sequence comes from Schistosoma mansoni, assembly GCF_000237925.1. Taxonomy (NCBI): domain Eukaryota; kingdom Metazoa; phylum Platyhelminthes; class Trematoda; order Strigeidida; family Schistosomatidae; genus Schistosoma; species Schistosoma mansoni. The sequence goes on along the minus strand of NW_017385990.1, from coordinate 191,727 downwards.
AGCAGATACCCTTGCTCTTAACTTGGGACCATCGTCCTTCCACTTTGAACGCGAAAAGACGTGTCCATTTATCGACGGAGTGGTTGCCAGAACATATACCACACTTGGTACTCACGGTCAAGGTATTACACTGCTCTGATAACGAATGACAATTCACTCGCATGCTAGATCCCTTTATTGGACACCCCGCTAACCGTCCAAATCGGCTTGTAGCCACTTGCGCGTGCTGCTACAAACTTGGTAAGCTCGGCAAAAGTAGGTTCTCTATCATCCTCGATCAACTTATCTACTAGTTCTGCACACTGCACTTGCGTGCGCTGAGGCAAAAGTTTCACCAATCTTTCCAAAGTGACCAGGGAATTTAGATTTGCGGTATAGTCCATCTGTTACAGATCAATAGAGCAATTTTCCATTTTTATAGCCAAGTTTGACAGATGTTCCGCGTTATTACAATCAAAGTTCACAGTGTTGAACAAGTCCTCTAAAGTTTCTCGAGCTATTACTTGCGCCTGTCCAAACAAACGCTTCAGGATCTCCCTGGCTTTCTTATAACCTGCAGCAGCATCCATTATGACACAACCTTCAATCGCTGGTTTTGCCTTGTCCTTGCAATAATGTATTAAGTATAGCAGACGTTGACTATCATCACTGACTCTCGATCCAACATAAGTCTCAAACTCTTTTATAAACCTTCAATACTGTTTTGGTTGTCCGTCAAAGTAACCTAGTTCAACCTTTAGTAATCCTAAACCAACTACGTAAAGTTTAGGCATGACATTCTGCTTTGATATTTCAGACCCTCGCTTTTCATGTAAACTAAGATTTTCTAGCTCATCTGAAATTAAATCACCACTAGAATCACTATCATTATGATTAGCCCTAACTGTATCTCAACCATGAGACATAAAAACATCAGAAGGCACTTGCTTAGGACAAAGGGACTCGTCGCTTAATTTGGGTCCATCAGCACCATCAAAATTGGAAATTATCTTCTAATAACGCGGTTTTGTCATCTCGGACGAAGAGACCAAACTTTTGAAAACCAAGATTGAATTGTACAACACGATAACCAAGAAGCTTCAACCAGTCGATATTTGTCTAGAACTGTAAGATCCAAATCTAAATTCCTATAAGTCAGGCTTTGGCTGCCTGTTTAAACATCTGGGCTACCTGTTCCTGTTATCTAGATATTTTACCAAGTTATCTAATTTCGTTTGTTTTAATTCATCATTATGCCTATTAATCGCACAACCTATTCAGGTGGGTTTCTGAAAAGTGTAAGACTTTTAGCTGTAAAGGTTATAGAAGGCCTAATTAGAGATATCGTGGTTGCTGGCAATATGCAGCGAGAAGAATGTACATTATCCAGATGTCGATTGAGTGGGCTGCTAACTTCTAACCAGCGATCACTCAATATTTATCGTCAGGAGGGACGAAGAAGTAAGAAACGGAAACTTGTTGAAGTACTTTGTGCTGAGAATTCCATATTGTACCAAAAATATAATATTGAATAAAGATAATAATAAAAAAACAAAAAAATCAAAATAACTATAGTAAAAGTTTAGTCACGCGTTGCCCAATAGAAATCAGAACAAAGTGTTTTGGGTAACAGCGGTTCTAAAATTCATCATATATACAAATGTACAAATTTACTTAAAAATATATTACCACACAGTTATTCAACCAACAATTGGTTTCAAAATAATCAATCTAAATTACAGTGAATATCAAAGTGGTAAGAAAGATATGAAAATTACCGAAAACACCAAAAGGTGAGTGTTATTCTTTACCTCCTGGATAGATCGAGTAACATTTCGTTTGAAAGGCTGTTCTGTAACACAAAGTGTTTCAAATTCTGGGAGAGTGTTCAAATTTACAACCAAAATGCACGATCCCAGTCAAAAATCAAGCAGCGCAATCAAATAGCTAACACTCAACATGGCACACACCAGAATAATACCAATTAAAAAAATTACATACAGTTCAAAAAGAATCATAGAAACTCAATGAAAGCGATACAAAAACTAAGAAAACTATTATAAAATTAAACGTTTTAGTCTCAATCGGCATCAAAAATACCAACCATATATACAAATAAAGAAACCATAAAGGAGAATTCGCAAATGTATACATGGAGGAATTTTCAACTTCAAAATGTATCTAACAACGGCCCGCAAAACCCTTCAAACTGCGCAGCTATTCTGATGCCTTTTTGCCATGGTTCACCTAATCACATATTCCACACTGAAGGAACGAGTAGAACTTACAAAAGTACAACGGATTTAACAAGCGTTCTTAGGCATTGACGCTGCATCAGGCTGCCCGGCTATTTCACTTACTAACCTACATTTCCATTGTATGAAGTATAAGCTACATTGCCATTATCAGCTGAAGGTGTCATGTAAGACTGGAGGTAGGTCATCCATATTGTGGAAGGTTCGACATCACATTTAAGAAGAACCAGACACCACAAAGACGTACATATGCAAATCCAAATTGTACAGTTTAATCCAGTTCAAAATGAGAAACAGAAACTGACTAGCTCAGGATTAACCTGAGTAGTATAACTAAATCATGTTGCCTGACAGGGGAATCACAAAATAGAGAGGCACACAAAGGTGTATTATATAAATATAATGTATAACTGTGATCAACCATACAATATGAAAGTATTTTACCAGGCATCTGAATCACTTGTCTGAAATCAGTCTTGAAAATATTATTTCATTGTTCATAACTTTTGAATGGATTAATATTTTTCAATGTGGTTTCCTTTTTGTTACTTATCTAATCAAGTGCTATTAAATGATGTATAACATGTACATGTACATGTACATGTACATTGAAACTTAAATTTGACTATTTACACCTGCTCTTACTCGCCATGTTATATAGGGGTACTACCCCTAACTCAAGGTGTGGAGAGTCGGAAACATGAAAATTTCGCAAATGCAATAAAAATGATCTTGGTGGTGTTGTATTAGTATTCCGACACCAGACAATGGTTTTTAAGCTCAATCACTGATCGAAATAATTATACATGTGATGTGAATGTGTATATGAATAGTGCGAATGGTCGACCAGGATGCTTGGTACCTGTGTGGTTGCGCCACAGGATTGAGTTGTGCTGTTCAGATTGTAGCGTTGAAGCGTGTATAGTGTGTGGTTCTCCTGTTGGACGGCGGTGGGATTGAGCTATACTGCTCGGGTTAAGCCTGAGTAAGACGATGTCTGTCTCTCCTATTAAACGAGATGAAACTGTACTGTTTGCATTGTCATATGAAAGTGTGGATGGTGTCTGGCTCTCCTGAAAAGTAATGTAAAATTACCCTGTCCCACAAGGGTATATTATACAACTATAATGTATAACTGTGATCAACCATACAATATGAAAGTATTTTACCAGGCATCTGAATCACTTGTCTGAAATCAGTCTTGAAAATATTATTTCATTGTTCATAACTTTTGAATGGATTAATATTTTTCAATGTGGTTTCCTTTTTGTTACTTATCTAATCAAGTGCTATTAAATGATGTATAACATGTACATGTACATGTACATGTACATGTACATTGAAACTTAAATTTGACTATTTACACCTGCTCTTACTCGCCATGTTATATAGGGGTACTACCCCTAACTCAAGGTGTGGAGAGTCGGAAACAAGAAAATTTCGCAAATGCAATAAAAATGATCTTGGTGGTGTTGTATTAGTATTCCGACACCAGACAATGGTTTTTAAGCTCAATCACTGATCGAAATAATTATACATGTGATGTGAATGTGTATATGAATAGTGCGAATGGTCGAGCAGGATGCTTGGTACCTGTGTGGTTGCGCCACAGGATTGAGTTGTGCTGTTCAGATTGTAGCGTTGAAGCGTGTATAGTGTGTGGTTCTCCTGTTGGACGGCGGTGGGATTGAGCTATACTGCTCGGGTTAAGCCTGAGCTAGACGATGTCTGTCTCTCCTGTTAAACGAGATGAAACTGTACTGTTTGCATTGTCATATGATAAGTGTGGATGGTGTCTGGCTCTCCTGAAAGTAATGTAAAATTACCCTGTCCCACAAGGGTATATTATACAACTATAATGTATAACTGTGATCAACCATACAATATGAAAGTATTTTACCAGGCATCTGAATCACTTGTCTGAAATCAGTCTTGAAAATATTATTTCATTGTTCATAACTTTTGAATGGATTAATATTTTTCAATGTGGTTTCCTTTTTGTTACTTATCTAATCAAGTGCTATTAAATGATGTATAACATGTACATGTACATGTACATGTACATGTACATTGAAACTTAAATTTGACTATTTACACCTGCTCTTACTCGCCATGTTATATAGGGGTACTACCCCTAACTCAAGGTGTGGAGAGTCGGAAACATGAAAATTTCGCAAATGCAATAAAAATGATCTTGGTGGTGTTGTATTAGTATTCCGACACCAGACAATGGTTTTTAAGCTCAATCACTGATCGAAATAATTATACATGTGATGTGAATGTGTATATGAATAGTGCGAATGGTCGACCAGGATGCTTGGTACCTGTGTGGTTGCGCCACAGGATTGAGTTGTGCTGTTCAGATTGTAGCGTTGAAGCGTGTATAGTGTGTGGTTCTCCTGTTGGACGGCGGTGGGATTGAGCTATACTGCTCGGGTTAAGCCTGAGCTAGACGGTGTCTGTCTCTCCTATTAAACGAGATGAAACTGTACTGTTTGCATTGTCATATGAAAGTGTGGATGGTGTCTGGCTCTCCTGAAAAGTAATGTAAAATTACCCTGTCCCACAAGGGTATATTATACAACTATAATGTATAACTGTGATCAACCATACAATATGAAAGTATTTTACCAGGCATCTGAATCACTTGTCTGAAATCAGTCTTGAAAATATTATTTCATTGTTCATAACTTTTGAATGGATTAATATTTTTCAATGTGGTTTCCTTTTTGTTACTTATCTAATCAAGTGCTATTAAATGATGTATAACATGTACATGTACATGTACATGTACATTGAAACTTAAATTTGACTATTTACACCTGCTCTTACTCGCCATGTTATATAGGGATACTACCCCTAACTCAAGGTGTGGAGAGTCGGAAACATGAAAATTTCGCAAATGCAATAAAAATGATCTTGGTGGTGTTGTATTAGTATTCCGACACCAGACAATGGTTTTTAAGCTCAATCACTGATCGAAATAATTATACATGTGATGTGAATGTGTATATGAATAGTGCGAATGGTCGACCAGGATGCTTGGTACCTGTGTGGTTGCGCCACAGGATTGAGTTGTGCTGTTCAGATTGTAGCGTTGAAGCGTGTATAGTGTGTGGTTCTCCAGTTGGACGGCGGTGGGATTGAGCTATACTGCTCGGGTTAAGCCTGAGCTAGACGATGTCTGTCTCTCCTGTTAAACGAGATGAAACTGTACTGTTTGCATTGTCATATGATAAGTGTGGATGGTGTCTGGCTCTCCTGAAAAGTAATGTGAAATTACCCTGTCCCACAAGGGTATATTATACAACTATAATGTATAACTGTGATCAACCATACAATATGAAAGTATTTTACCAGGCATCTGAATCACTTGTCTGAAATCAGTCTTGAAAATATTATTTCATTGTTCATAACTTTTGAATGGATTAATATTTTTCAATGTGGTTTCCTTTTTGTTACTTATCTAATCAAGTGCTATTAAATGATGTATAACATGTACATGTACATGTACATGTACATTGAAACTTAAATTTGACTATTTACACCTGCTCTTACTCGCCATGTTATATAGGGGTACTACCCCTAACTCAAGGTGTGGAGAGTCGGAAACATGAAAATTTCGCAAATGCAATAAAAATGATCTTGGTGGTGTTGTATTAGTATTCCGACACCAGACAATGGTTTTTAAGCTCAATCACTGATCGAAATAATTATACATGTGATGTGAATGTGTATATGAATAGTGCGAATGGTCGACCAGGATGCTTGGTACCTGTGTGGTTGCGCCACAGGATTGAGTTGTGCTGTTCAGATTGTAGCGTTGAAGCGTGTATAGTGTGTGGTTCTCCTGTTGGACGGCGGTGGGATTGAGCTATACTGCTCGGGTTAAGCCTGAGCTAGACGGTGTCTGTCTCTCCTATTAAACGAGATGAAACTGTACTGTTTGCATTGTCATATGAAAGTGTGGATGGTGTCTGGCTCTCCTGAAAAGTAATGTAAAATTACCCTGTCCCACAAGGGTATATTATACAACTATAATGTATAACTGTGATCAACCATACAATATGAAAGTATTTTACCAGGCATCTGAATCACTTGTCTGAAATCAGTCTTGAAAATATTATTTCATTGTTCATAACTTTTGAATGGATTAATATTTTTCAATGTGGTTTCCTTTTTGTTACTTATCTAATCAAGTGCTATTAAATGATGTATAACATGAACATGTACATGTACATGTACATGTACATTGAAACTTAAATTTGACTATTTACACCTGCTCTTACTCGCCATGTTATATAGGGGTACTACCCCTAACTCAAGGTGTGGAGAGTCGGAAACATGAAAATTTCGCAAATGCAATAAAAATGATCTTGGTGGTGTTGTATTAGTATTCCGACACCAGACAATGGTTTTTAAGCTCAATCACTGATCGAAATAATTATACATGTGATGTGAATGTGTATATGAATAGTGCGAATGGTCGACCAGGATGCTTGGTACCTGTGTGGTTGCGCCACAGGATTGAGTTGTGCTGTTCAGATTGTAGCGTTGAAGCGTGTATAGTGTAAGGTTCTCCTGTTGGACGGCGGTGAGATTGAGCTATACTGCTCGGGTTAATTCTGAGTAAGACGATGTCTGTCTCTCCTATTAAACGAGATGGAACTGTACTGTTTGCATTGTCATATGAAAGTGTGGATGGTGTCTGGCTCTCCTGAAAAGTAATGTAAAATTACCCTGTCCCACAAGGGTATATTATACAACTATAATGTATAACTGTGATCAACCATACAATATGAAAGTATTTTACCAGGCATCTGAATCACTTGTCTGAAATCAGTCTTGAAAATATTATTTCATTGTTCATAACTTTTGAATGGATTAATATTTTTCAATGTGGTTTCCTTTTTGTTACTTATCTAATCAAGTGCTATTAAATGATGTATAACATGTACATGTACATGTACATTGAAACATAAATTCGACTATTTACACCTGCTCTTACTCGCCATGTTATATAGGGGTACTACCCCTAACTCAAGGTGTGGAGAGTCGGAAACAAGAAAATTTCGCAAATGCAATAAAAATGATCTTGGTGGTGTTGTATTAGTATTCCGACACCAGACAATGGTTTTTAAGCTCAATCACTGATCGAAATAATTATACATGTGATGTGAATGTGTATATGAATAGTGCGAATGGTCGAGCGGGATGCTTGGTACCTGTGTGGTTGCGCCACAGGATTGAGTTGTGCTGTTCAGATTGTAGCGTTGAAGCGTGTATAGTGTGTGGTTCTCCAGTTGGACGGCGGTGGGATTGAGCTATACTGCTCGGGTTAAGCCTGAGCTAGACGGTGTCTGTCTCTCCTATTAAACGAGATGAAACTGTACTGTTTGCATTGTCATATGAAAGTGTGGATGGTGTCTGGCTCTCCTGAAAAGTAATGTAAAATTACCCTGTCCCACAAGGGTATATTATACAACTATAATGTATAACTGTGATCAACCATACAATATGAAAGTATTTTACCAGGCATCTGAATCACTTGTCTGAAATCAGTCTTGAAAATATTATTTCATTGTTCATAACTTTTGAATGGATTAATATTTTTCAATGTGGTTTCCTTTTTGTTACTTATCTAATCAAGTGCTATTAAATGATGTATAACATGTACATGTACATGTACATGTACATTGAAACTTAAATTTGACTATTTACACCTGCTCTTACTCGCCATGTTATATAGGGGTACTACCCCTAACTCAAGGTGTGGAGAGTCGGAAACATGAAAATTTCGCAAATGCAATAAAAATGATCTTGGTGGTGTTGTATTAGTATTCCGACACCAGACAATGGTTTTTAAGCTCAATCACTGATCGAAATAATTATACATGTGATGTGAATGTGTATATGAATAGTGCGAATGGTCGAGCAGGATGCTTGGTACCTGTGTGGTTGCGCCACAGGATTGAGTTGTGCTGTTCAGATTGTAGCGTTGAAGCGTGTATAGTGTGTGGTTCTCCAGTTGGACGGCGGTGGGATTGAGCTATACTGCTCGGGTTAAGCCTGAGCTAGACGATGTCTGTCTCTCCTATTAAACGAGATGAAACTGTACTGTTTGCATTGTCATATGAAAGTGTGGATGGTGTCTGGCTCTCCTGAAAAGTAATGTAAAATTACCCTGTCCCACAAGGGTATATTATACAACCATAATGTATAACTGTGATCAACCATACAATATGAAAGTATTTTACCAGGCATCTGAATCACTTGTCTGAAATCAGTCTTGAAAATATTATTTCATTGTTCATAACTTTTGAATGGATTAATATTTTTCAATGTGGTTTCCTTTTTGTTACTTATCTAATCAAGTGCTATTAAATGATGTATAACATGTACATGTACATGTACATGTACATTGGACTATTTACACCTGCTCTTACTCGCCATGTTATATAGGGGTACTACCCCTAACTCAAGGTGTGGAGAGTCGGAAACAAGAAAATTTCGCAAATGCAATAAAAATGATCTTGGTGGTGTTGTATTAGTATTCTGACACCAGACAATGGTTTTTAAGCTCAATCACTGATCGAAATAATTATACATGTGATGTGAATGTGTATATGAATAGTGCGAATGGTCGAGCAGGATGCTTGGTACCTGTGTGGTTGCGCCACAGTATTGAGTTGTGCTGTTCAGATTGTAGCGTTGAAGCGTGTATAGTGTGTGGTTCTCCAGTTGGACGGCGGTGGGATTGAGCTATACTGCTCGGGTTAAGCCTGAGCTAGACGATGTCTGTCTCTCCTGTTAAACGAGATGAAACTGTACTGTTTGCATTGTCATATGATAAGTGTGGATGGTGTCTGGCTCTCCTGAAAAGTAATGTAAAATTACCCTGTCCCACAAGGGTATATTATACAACTATAATGTATAACTGTGATCAACCATACAATATGAAAGTATTTTACCAGGCATCTGAATCACTTGTCTGAAATCAGTCTTGAAAATATTATTTCATTGTTCATAACTTTTGAATGGATTAATATTTTTCAATGTGGTTTCCTTTTTGTTACTTATCTAATCAAGTGCTATTAAATGATGTATAACATGTACATGTACATGTACATGTACATGTACATTGAAACATAAATTCGACTATTTACACCTGCTCTTACTCGCCATGTTATATAGGGGTACTACCCCTAACTCAAGGTGTGGAGAGTCGGAAACATGAAAATTTCGCAAATGCAATAAAAATGATCTTGGTGGTGTTGTATTAGTATTCCGACACCAGACAATGGTTTTTAAGCTCAATCACTGATCGAAATAATTATACATGTGATGTGAATGTGTATATGAATAGTGCGAATGGTCGAGCAGGATGCTTGGTACCTGTGTGGTTGCGCCACAGGATTGAGTTGTGCTGTTCAGATTGTAGCGTTGAAGCGTGTATAGTGTGTGGTTCTCCAGTTGGACGGCGGTGGGATTGAGCTATACTGCTCGGGTTAAGCCTGAGCTAGACGATGTCTGTCTCTCCTATTAAACGAGATGAAACTGTACTGTTTGCATTGTCATATGAAAGTGTGGATGGTGTCTGGCTCTCCTGAAAAGTAATGTAAAATTACCCTGTCCCACAAGGGTATATTATACAACCATAATGTATAACTGTGATCAACCATACAATATGAAAGTATTTTACCAGGCATCTGAATCACTTGTCTGAAATCAGTCTTGAAAATATTATTTCATTGTTCATAACTTTTGAATGGATTAATATTTTTCAATGTGGTTTCCTTTTTGTTACTTATCTAATCAAGTGCTATTAAATGATGTATAACATGTACATGTACATGTACATGTACATTGAAACTTAAATTTGACTATTTACACCTGCTCTTACTCGCCATGTTATATAGGGATACTACCCCTAACTCAAGGTGTGGAGAGTCGGAAACATGAAAATTTCGCAAATGCAATAAAAATGATCTTGGTGGTGTTGTATTAGTATTCCGACACCAGACAATGGTTTTTAAGCTCAATCACTGATCGAAATAATTATACATGTGATGTGAATGTGTATATGAATAGTGCGAATGGTCGAGCAGGATGCTTGGTACCTGTGTGGTTGCGCCACAGGATTGAGTTGTGCTGTTCAGATTGTAGCGTTGAAGCGTGTATAGTGTGTGGTTCTCCTGTTGGACGGCGGTGGGATTGAGCTATACTGCTCGGGTTAAGCCTGAGCTAGACGATGTCTGTCTCTCCTATTAAACGAGATGAAACTGTACTGTTTGCATTGTCATATGAAAGTGTGGATGGTGTCTGGCTCTCCTGAAAAGTAATGTGAAATTACCCTGTCCCACAAGGGTATATTATACAACCATAATGTATAACTGTGATCAACCATACAATATGAAAGTATTTTACCAGGCATCTGAATCACTTGTCTGAAATCAGTCTTGAAAATATTATTTCATTGTTCATAACTTTTGAATGGATTAATATTTTTCAATGTGGTTTCCTTTTTGTTACTTATCTAATCAAGTGCTATTAAATGATGTATAACATGTACATGTACATGTACATGTACATGTACATTGAAACTTAAATTTGACTATTTACACCTGCTCTTACTCGCCATGTTATATAGGGGTACTACCCCTAACTCAAGGTGTGGAGAGTCGGAAACATGAAAATTTCGCAAATGCAATAAAAATGATCTTGGTGGTGTTGTATTAGTATTCCGACACCAGACAATGGTTTTTAAGCTCAATCACTGATCGAAATAATTATACATGTGATGTGAATGTGTATATGAATAGTGCGAATGGTCGAGCAGGATGCTTGGTACCTGTGTGGTTGCGCCACAGGATTGAGTTGTGCTGTTCAGATTGTAGCGTTGAAGCGTGTATAGTGTGTGGTTCTCCTGTTGGACGGCGGTGGGATTGAGCTATACTGCTCGGGTTAAGCCTGAGCTAGACGGTGTCTGTCTCTCCTATTAAACGAGATGAAACTGTACTGTTTGCATTGTCATATGAAAGTGTGGATGGTGTCTGGCTCTCCTGAAAAGTAATGTAAAATTACCCTGTCCCACAAGGGTATATTATACAACTATAATGTATAACTGTGATCAACCATACAATATGAAAGTATTTTACCAGGCATCTGAATCACTTGTCTGAAATCAGTCTTGAAAATATTATTTCATTGTTCATAACTTTTGAATGGATTAATATTTTTCAATGTGGTTTCCTTTTTGTTACTTATCTAATCAAGTGCTATTAAATGATGTATAACATGTACATGTACATGTACATGTACATGTACATGTACATTGAAACTTAAATTTGACTATTTACACCTGCTCTTACTCGCCATGTTATATAGGGGTACTACCCCTAACTCAAGGTGTGGAGAGTCGGAAACATGAAAATTTCGCAAATGCAATAAAAATGATCTTGGTGGTGTTGTATTAGTATTCCGACACCAGACAATGGTTTTTAAGCTCAATCACTGATCGAAATAATTATACATGTGATGTGAATGTGTATATGAATAGTGCGAATGGTCGAGCAGGATGCTTGGTACCTGTGTGGTTGCGCCACAGGATTGAGTTGTGCTGTTCAGATTGTAGTGTTGAAGCGTGTATAGTGTGTGGTTCTCCTGTTGGACGGCGGTGGGATTGAGCTATACTGCTCGGGTTAATTCTGAGTAAGACGATGTCTGTCTCTCCTATTAAACGAGATGGAACTGTACTGTTTGCATTGTCATATGAAAGTGTGGATGGTGTCTGGCTCTCCTGAAAAGTAATGTAAAATTACCCTGTCCCACAAGGGTATATTATACAACTATAATGTATAACTGTGATCAACCATACAATATGAAAGTATTTTACCAGGCATCTGAATCACTTGAATCACTTGTCTGAAATCAGTCTTGAAAATATTATTTCATTGTTCATAACTTTTGAATGGATTAATATTTTTCAATGTGGTTTCCTTTTTGTTACTTATCTAATCAAGTGCTATTAAATGATGTATAACATGTACATGTACATGTACATGTACATTGAAACTTAAATTTGACTATTTACACCTGCTCTTACTCGCCATGTTATATAGGGATACTACCCCTAACTCAAGGTGTGGAGAGTCGGAAACATGAAAATTTCGCAAATGCAATAAAAATGATCTTGGTGGTGTTGTATTAGTATTCCGACACCAGACAATGGTTTTTAAGCTCAATCACTGATCGAAATAATTATACATGTGATGTGAATGTGTATATGAATAGTGCGAATGGTCGAGCAGGATGCTTGGTACCTGTGTGGTTGCGCCACAGGATTGAGTTGTGCTGTTCAGATTGTAGCGTTGAAGCGTGTATAGTGTGTGGTTCTCCTGTTGGACGGCGGTGGGATTGAGCTATACTGCTCGGGTTAAGCCTGAGCTAGACGGTGTCTGTCTCTCCTATTAAACGAGATGAAACTGTACTGTTTGCATTGTCATATGAAAGTGTGGATGGTGTCTGGCTCTCCTGAAAAGTAATGTAAAATTACCCTGTCCCACAAGGGTATATTATACAACCAATAATGTATAATTGTGATCAACCATTACAATATGAAAAAGTATTTTACCCAGGCCATCTGAATCACTTGTCTGAAATCAGTCTTGAAAATATTATTTCATTGTTCATAACTTTTGAATGGATTAATATTTTTCAATGTGGTTTCCTTTTTGTTACTTATCTAATCAAGTGCTATTAAATGATGTATAACATGTACATGTACATGTACATGTACATTGAAACTTAAATTTGACTATTTACACCTGCTCTTACTCGCCATGTTATATAGGGATACTACCCCTAACTCAAGGTGTGGAGAGTCGGAAACATGAAAATTTCGCAAATGCAATAAAAATGATCTTGGTGGTGTTGTATTAGTATTCCGACACCAGACAATGGTTTTTAAGCTCAATCACTGATCGAAATAATTATACATGTGATGTGAATGTGTATATGAATAGTGCGAATGGTCGACCAGGATGCTTGGTACCTGTGTGGTTGCGCCACAGGATTGAGTTGTGCTGTTCAGATTGTAGCGTTGAAGCGTGTATAGTGTGTGGTTCTCCTGTTGGACGGCGGTGGGATTGAGCTATACTGCTCGGGTTAAGCCTGAGCTAGACGGTGTCTGTCTCTCCTAATAAACGAGATGAAACTGTATTGTTTGCATTGTCATATGAAAGTGTGGATGGTGTCTGGCTCTCCTGAAAAGTAATGTAAAATTACCCTGTCCCACAAGGGTATATTATACAACTATAATGTATAACTGTGATCAACCATACAATATGAAAGTATTTTACCAGGCATCTGAATCACTTGTCTGAAATCAGTCTTGAAAATATTATTTCATTGTTCATAACTTTTGAATGGATTAATATTTTTCAATGTGGTTTCCTTTTTGTTACTTATCTAATCAAGTGCTATTAAATGATGTATAACATGTACATGTACATGTACATGTACATTGAAACTTAAATTTGACTATTTACACCTGCTCTTACTCGCCATGTTATATAGGGGTACTACCCCTAACTCAAGGTGTGGAGAGTCGGAAACATGAAAATTTCGCAAATGCAATAAAAATGATCTTGGTGGTGTTGTATTAGTATTCCGACACCAGACAATGGTTTTTAAGCTCAATCACTGATCGAAATAATTATACATGTGATGTGAATGTGTATATGAATAGTGCGAATGGTCGAGCAGGATGCTTGGTACCTGTGTGGTTGCGCCACAGGATTGAGTTGTGCTGTTCAGATTGTAGCGTTGAAGCGTGTATAGTGTGTGGTTCTCCTGTTGGACGGCGGTGGGATTGAGCTATACTGCTCGGGTTAAGCCTGAGCTAGACGATGTCTGTCTCCCCTATTAAACGAGATGAAACTGTACTGTTTGCATTGTCATATGAAAGTGTGGATGGTGTCTGGCTCTCCTGAAAAGTAATGTAAAATTACCCTGTCCCACAAGGGTATATTATACAACCATAATGTATAACTGTGATCAACCATACAATATGAAAGTATTTTACCAGGCATCTGAATCACTTGTCTGAAATCAGTCTTGAAAATATTATTTCATTGTTCATAACTTTTGAATGGATTAATATTTTTCAATGTGGTTTCCTTTTTGTTACTTATCTAATCAAGTGCTATTAAATGATGTATAACATGTACATGTACATGTACATGTACATGTACATTGAAACTTAAATTTGACTATTTACACCTGCTCTTACTCGCCATGTTATATAGGGATACTACCCCTAACTCAAGGTGTGGAGAGTCGGAAACATGAAAATTTCGCAAATGCAATAAAAATGATCTTGGTGGTGTTGTATTAGTATTCCGACACCAGACAATGGTTTTTAAGCTCAATCACTGATCGAAATAATTATACATGTGATGTGAATGTGTATATGAATAGTGCGAATGGTCGACCAGGATGCTTGGTACCTGTGTGGTTGCGCCACAGGATTGAGTTGTGCTGTTCAGATTGTAGCGTTGAAGCGTGTATAGTGTGTGGTTCTCCTGTTGGACGGCGGTGGGATTGAGCTATACTGCTCGGGTTAAGCCTGAGCTAGACGGTGTCTGTCTCTCCTATTAAACGAGATGAAACTGTACTGTTTGCATTGTCATATGAAAGTGTGGATGGTGTCTGGCTCTCCTGAAAAGTAATGTAAAATTACCCTGTCCCACAAGGGTATATTATACAACTATAATGTATAACTGTGATCAACCATACAATATGAAAGTATTTTACCAGGCATCTGAATCACTTGTCTGAAATCAGTCTTGAAAATATTATTTCATTGTTCATAACTTTTGAATGGATTAATATTTTTCAATGTGGTTTCCTTTTTGTTACTTATCTAATCAAGTGCTATTAAATGATGTATAACATGTACATGTACATGTACATGTACATGTACATTGAAACTTAAATTTGACTATTTACACCTGCTCTTACTCGCCATGTTATATAGGGGTACTACCCCTAACTCAAGGTGTGGAGAGTCGGAAACATGAAAATTTCGCAAATGCAATAAAAATGATCTTGGTGGTGTTGTATTAGTATTCCGACACCAGACAATGGTTTTTAAGCTCAATCACTGATCGAAATAATTATACATGTGATGTGAATGTGTATATGAATAGTGCGAATGGTCGAGCAGGATGCTTGGTACCTGTGTGGTTGCGCCACAGGATTGAGTTGTGCTGTTCAGATTGTAGCGTTGAAGCGTGTATAGTGTGTGGTTCTCCAGTTGGACGGCGGTGGGATTGAGCTATACTGCTCGAGTTAAGCCTGAGCTAGACGATGTCTGTCTCTCCTGTTAAACGAGATGAAACTGTACTGTTTGCATTGTCATATGATAAGTGTGGATGGTGTCTGGCTCTCCTGAAAAGTAATGTAAAATTACCCTGTCCCACAAGGGTATATTATATAACTATAATGTATAACTGTGATCAACCATACAATATGAAAGTATTTTACCAGGCATCTGAATTATTTGTCAGAAGTCAGTCTTTAAGTGATATTTCCATTTTCGTTGTTAGAGATTTTGTTATAAATGTTTTATAATATTAGCGGATGCCGATCGATGCTTGACTTTCTTTAACTTTCTTCATTATATGTGGTCATAACTTCGTTATCTGTAAGTCGTCTTCTGTTTTTGCATTTCAGTTTCCTCTATTATTGCTCTCATTTTTGCACACACATACTGTCCTTGGGTTTTGTTGTTTCCTCTTTTTTACTTTTCTTTCTTTATATATGCACCTTATCCCTTTTCTCTTCTTATTCTCATTTTCTTGTGAAGTGCCTCTGGATATGCCACATTAGTGCCATTAACAAAGTCTGAGAAGAATTTGAATGAATTTTTTCATCACTTATTTTCGGATAGTAATGATTATCGAATTGAGAAGTCAAAATTTTATCTTTGACGAGAACAATATTTCAGAACGAATAAATGACGTATAAAATAACAGGTCTCGTCTTTGGGCGCGAAGTTCACTCATTCCCTTGGCGAAACGGAGTTTTGAAATTATAGCTGATTTTGATGACAGAAGTCTACCCATAGTTTTTGCTGATAATATCAGTAGAAGAATGAAATCTGTATAACCAAGCAATCCAGCTCCAAGAAAATATTACCAGCAAAATAATCCACCTGAGCTACAATCAGCTGATGACATTTACTAATGAAAATCTTAAATCCAATTTTTGACCTTATTCATCAACTGTAATTCATAATTCTAACTCGTCACACAATATTTTCATCTTGATTTGATTTTAGTTATGAGGGTTAACAATCTCAGGGTCAGTTTAGTTCCTCTCAAATGTCGTCCATAAATTATTGTTTCACGGCGTAATAACAACAAGTATCTTATTATTTTATGTGTTCACTGTGTTTATAATTTATAGTATTTCCGAGGAATAAAGCTGCAGATGAAAAATTTGATATCACGAATAAATATATCATTACGTTTGGCAAGTTTTCACAAATAATAGCAGTGAATTGTGTTTATCGTCTGAAGTTGATAGTCGCCATAACAGTCGATTAAACGGGATAAGAAAATCAGTTTATGATTCTTAAATGCTTGAACAAAATATTGTTATCAGATAATAAGCAAAGATGGATAATGTGTGTCAATGGAATCCATTTGGATTCGCGTTTCATTGTATTTGAGACTCATCAGCTCTACGTATCTGCATCTGATAGTTGATGTGCGGTCTGAGACTTGAACCCAACGCCTACTCTTATTGTCTCGTAATAATTGACTTATTTATTATGTACTTTCATTAAAGGAAAAAATACAAATCTACGAATGTATAAGATGTGATGAATGTAATTACTTTTTAACTAGTCATTCTTTCACGTGATGTAGGAATGAAGTCGTAATTGTATGATGGGATATTGTCTCACTTACGAAAAAATTTGATTAATATTGATCATTTTTTAGTGAACTCGATTTTATAACCTGAAGATGTGAGCGATCACCATGTGAATGTTTTCTCTTTCAATTATTATTCATTCGGTGTAATCATCATCAATTATTGCCTGTTCAGTTTGTGCTTTATGTTTATGTTGAAATGAAACGTAAAATGAAAGAATGTATGTAGGTCCATAGATCATGAGTTTATTGATTGTGTCTATTCTTATTCAATAGATTTCTTGGAACTATCATATATCATATGGACAGGGTAATGATCGTGTGGTTGTAATTTGGGGAACATAAAATAACAATGTATAGGAGTGAAGAGAAGATACTGGTCAAAGAAAATAAACAACTTAAACAATATCAATATAATATAATGCAGAAATGACAAATAAGTGGGGAAGATCAAACGTCAAATCTGTGTTAATGTTTACACAAAAACGACGAAAATAACCGTGACAATAAAGACAAATGAGTTGCGAGATATGCAATAAATATGACAATTGTTTTGAAAAACAGTAAAGCATGGAAAAGCATATTTATATCAACCCTCTTCTAGAAATTGTCAATGGAAAGAGATGTGGTCACATAACCTGACAAAATGTTCCAGCAAAACAGAACTGAAAATAAAGAGATGTGTGACTTTTCCTGGTTGTTAGCTCTTTAATGTGACTCAATTACATGACATTTTTGCACAGTAACGTTTCCCCATGGGATCATTAATCTTCATTTAAACTTTAAATTTTTAGACTGCTCAGAGTCAGCTTGTTCTAAATGTTTACTCCTTGAATAAGAACAAGGTATTTAAGCAACAATATTGGACGACCAATTCACATGTCATTTTTTACTTGAATATTCTCATAGATGTTTAGGGCTGCAATTCTTCAGTCTTTTACTGACATATTTATGGTATAGTGCTTTGGTCCCAGAGTGAATGTTAACTCTGAGATGCAGGAACATCAAGCTTATGAGCACGAAATAGAATGAATCGTGCATCAGACTGGATTTCTCTTCTTATCACTATCCATCTTTGCTTATAATATTGAACGCTGCTTTGAATTTGTTATAACGTGCAGTACTAACTATGAGTATGTAAAAAAGATATAAGCCTGGTAGAGTAGTCCATAGATTGACGAAAAAATGCATTAATTACTTAGTTCAATAAATAAATGTGCAAGGAAATTCAGCAACCTTTCAGCTTTCTTACTCCGTCTCTCTTTCGGCTTCTTTCTTTGAGCTTGTCGACACTTACCAGGTCAACTAGTGTATCAATTGTGAGAATGCAAGCTGATGAAAAGTGAGAGGATGAAATTGACAATCATTAGGGAATACTTATGAATAAAATTAAACAAGAACATTTAATAGTGTCCATTTGTGATGAACATTACATAATAATTCTGGTTACACCTGATCATAATCTCTGAATACAACAAACATCCACTAATAAAGAGTATAAGCTACCATTGATACTGCTTTGACAAGCGACAAAGTCAAAAATATTACCACGAGACTTTTTGATAAACATAATGTCGAGTGACGTGTGATAGTCAACAAATAGAACCATGTTAGGATGCAATTCGGTTGCTTTCATTCAACAACCCGACAAAGAGTTAACAATTAGTTAATACATATAGCTAATACTGTAAACAACACACATATAGGGTAGTAGGCGAAACAGTGAAACCTGAAGAATGTGGACATAAGAATGCATAAAACCCATTGTTTGCTGACGGAAAAGTAACACTAGATCATCAAGATCAATTATACCAGATTTTTTGAAATTTAAAGTTTTCCGAATTTCCAGACCCAGACACACAAAGTTATATAATACAAATACAAAGTTTCACTGTGATCAACCATAAAATATGAAAGTATTTTAGGACGAAACTCAATCACTTCAAAAATGTGAAACATGTACATGTACATGTACATTGAAACATAAATTTGACTATTTACACCTGCTCTTACTCGCCATGTTATATAGGGGTACTACCCCTAACTCAAGGTGTGGAGAGTCGGAAACATGAAAATTTCGCAAATGCAATAAAAATGATCTTGGTGGTGTTGTATTAGTATTCCGACACCAGACAATGGTTTTCAAGCTCAATCACTGATCGAGATAATTATACATGTGATGTGAATGTGTATATGAATAGTGCGAATGGTCGAGCAGGATGCTTGGTACCTGTGTGGTTGCGCCACAGGATTGAGTTGTGCTGTTCAGATTGTAGCGTTGAAGCGTGTATAGTGTGTGGTTCTCCAGTTGGACGGCGGTGGGATTGAGCTATACTGCTCGGGTTAAGCCTGAGCTAGACGATGTCTGTCTCTCCTGTTAAACGAGATGAAACTGTACTGTTTGCATTGTCATATGATAAGTGTGGATGGTGTCTGGCTCTCCTGAAAAGTAATGTAAAATTACCCTGTCCCACAAGGGTATATTATACAACTATAATGTATAACTGTGATCAACCATACAATATGAAAGTATTTTACCAGGCATCTGAATCACTTGTCTGAAATCAGTCTTGAAAATATTATTTCATTGTTCATAACTTTTGAATGGATTAATATTTTTCAATGTGGTTTCCTTTTTGTTACTTATCTAATCAAGTGCTATTAAATGATGTATAACATGTACATGTACATGTACATGTACATTGAAACATAAATTCGACTATTTACACCTGCTCTTACTCGCCATGTTATATAGGGGTACTACCCCTAACTCAAGGTGTGGAGAGTCGGAAACATGAAAATTTCGCAAATGCAATAAAAATGATCTTGGTGGTGTTGTATTAGTATTCCGACACCAGACAATGGTTTTCAAGCTCAATCACTGATCGAGATAATTATACATGTGATGTGAATGTGTATATGAATAGTGCGAATGGTCGAGCAGGATGCTTGGTACCTGTGTGGTTGCGCCACAGGATTGAGTTGTGCTGTTCAGATTGTAGCGTTGAAGCGTGTATAGTGTGTGGTTCTCCAGTTGGACGGCGGTGGGATTGAGCTATACTGCTCGGGTTAAGCCTGAGCTAGACGATGTCTGTCTCTCCTGTTAAACGAGATGAAACTGTACTGTTTGCATTGTCATATGATAAGTGTGGATGGTGTCTGGCTCTCCTGAAAAGTAATGTAAAATTACCCTGTCCCACAAGGGTATATTATATAACTATAATGTATAACTGTGATCAACCATACAATATGAAAGTATTTTACCAGGCATCTGAATTATTTGTCAGAAGTCAGTCTTTAAGTGATATTTCCATTTTCGTTGTTAGAGATTTTGTTATAAATGTTTTATAATATTAGCGGATGCCGATCGATGCTTGACTTTCTTTAACTTTCTTCATTATATGTGGTCATAACTTCGTTATCTGTAAGTCGTCTTCTGTTTTTGCATTTCAGTTTCCTCTATTATTGCTCTCATTTTTGCACACACATACTGTCCTTGGGTTTTGTTGTTTCCTCTTTTTTACTTTTCTTTCTTTATATATGCACCTTATCCCTTTTCTCTTCTTATTCTCATTTTCTTGTGAAGTGCCTCTGGATATGCCACATTAGTGCCATTAACAAAGTCTGAGAAGAATTTGAATGAATTTTTTCATCACTTATTTTCGGATAGTAATGATTATCGAATTGAGAAGTCAAAATTTTATCTTTGACGAGAACAATATTTCAGAACGAATAAATGACGTATAAAATAACAGGTCTCGTCTTTGGGCGCGAAGTTCACTCGTTCCCTTGGCGAAACGGAGTTTTGAAATTATAGCTGATTTTGATGACAGAAGTCTACCCATAGTTTTTGCTGATAATATCAGTAGAAGAATGAAATCTGTATAACCAAGCAATCCAGCTCCAAGAAAATATTACCAGCAAAATAATCCACCTGAGCTACAATCAGCTGATGACATTTACTAATGAAAATCTTAAATCCAATTTTTGACCTTATTCATCAACTGTAATTCATAATTCTAACTCGTCACACAATATTTTCATCTTGATTTGATTTTAGTTATGAGGGTTAACAATCTCAGGGTCAGTTTAGTTCCTCTCAAATGTCGTCCATAAATTATTGTTTCACGGCGTAATAACAACAAGTATCTTATTATTTTATGTGTTCACTGTGTTTATAATTTATAGTATTTCCGAGGAATAAAGCTGCAGATGAAAAATTTGATATCACGAATAAATATATCATTACGTTTGGCAAGTTTTCACAAATAATAGCAGTGAATTGTGTTTATCGTCTGAAGTTGATAGTCGCCATAACAGTCGATTAAACGGGATAAGAAAATCAGTTTATGATTCTTAAATGCTTGAACAAAATAGTGTTATCAGATAATAAGCAAAGATGGATAATGTGTGTCAATGGAATCCATTTGGATTCGCGTTTCATTGTATTTGAGACTCATCAGCTCTACGTATCTGCATCTGATAGTTGATGTGCGGTCTGAGACTTGAACCCAAAGCCTACTCTTATTGTCTCGTAATAATTGACTTATTTATTATGTACTTTCATTAAAGGAAAAAATACAAATCTACGAATGTATAAGATGTGATGAATGTAATTACTTTTTAACTAGTCATTCTTTCACGTGATGTAGGAATGAAGTCGTAATTGTATGATGAGATATTGTCTCACTTACGAAAAAATTTGATTAATATTGATCATTTTTTAGTGAACTCGATTTTATAACCTGAAGATGTGAGCGATCACCATGTGAATGTTTTCTCTTTCAATTATTATTCATTCGGTGTAATCATCATCAATTATTGCCTGTTCAGTTTGTGCTTTATGTTTATGTTGAAATGAAACGTAAAATGAAAGAATGTATGTAGGTCCATAAATCATGAGTTTATTGATTGTGTCTATTCTTATTCAATAGATTTCTTGGAACTATCATATATCATATGGACAGGGTAATGATCGTGTGGTTGTAATTTGGGGAACATAAAATAACAATGTATAGGAGTGAAGAGAAGATACTGGTCAAAGAAAATAAACAACTTAAACAATATCAATATAATATAATGCAGAAATGACAAATAAGTGGGGAAGATCAAACGTCAAATCTGTGTTAATGTTTACACAAAAACGACGAAAATAACCGTGACAATAAAGACAAATGAGTTGCGAGATATGCAATAAATATGACAATTGTTTTGAAAAACAGTAAAGCATGGAAAAGCATATTTATATCAACCCTCTTCTAGAAATTGTCAATGGAAAGAGATGTGGTCACATAACCTGACAAAATGTTCCAGCAAAACAGAACTGAAAATAAAGAGATGTGTGACTTTTCCTGGTTGTTAGCTCTTTAATGTGACTCAATTACATGACATTTTTGCACAGTAACGTTTCCCCATGGGATCATTAATCTTCATTTAAACTTTAAATTTTTAGACTGCTCAGAGTCAGCTTGTTCTAAATGTTTACTCCTTGAATAAGAACAAGGTATTTAAGCATATATATATATATATATATATATTGCAAAGCTTTGATTATCTTTTATCAAGAATTCTCTGTATGTGTACAAACATCCATTTTGCTCAACTAACTTCACCGATAAACTTTGAAACGTATGAATTCCGTCTTATCACGATAATCTCAAGAAAAAAGATGTGAAAAGATTGAATACATGAAATATGAATGGTATTGTTAGTTATTTCTAAAAACATAAATTCTATTTTGACCAACCGTCAGGAAAGTTACCATGTAACTGTTTTCTTAATATTTGATTGTATGAGACATTAATTATATTTATTTATCCACATATACAATATATATGAATGATTAAATCTACATTAAAATGATTTATATATGCATATTACCAGCGGATTATCGTCGCAATATGTAAAGCTATATGTATGTAGTATGGAGGTACAATTTTTAACAAACTTTTCTAGCCCCTCGTTCTTTCTATTTACAGTTTTCTAACAAACTGCTTAGTGCATCATACTAGAAGTTTCCTCCTTGTTTTAGAATATTAAAGATTCCCATTGTGAAAATTAGAACAACACATGTAAGCGAACAATTGTTTTCAATTAGATCGTCATCAGGCTTTACTCTAATATACATGAATAATATCAGTACACCTGTCTTCCCACTATCAACTTGTACTTTTAACTATTATGCTCAGTGACGTATTCTATTTCATTGTGATTATTGACTCAAATAGCCTTGATTG